>NC_069499.1:596130483-596332983 GCF_027579735.1 Bombina bombina | reverse complement strand
TGATAGTTAAAAATTCTCTTTTTATAACAGTCATTTCTTATAAGATTGTTTTCATTACACATGATGATCTATTTTTTAAGTATAGTATAGCAAAATGCTTGTTCAGTCTAGGGGATCGAGATTGTAGCTAAAATATGTCCGTGTTTCATTCACAAAAGTAAACTCTTGTGATTCATTGCTTACATTGTGACATTACGATCTTTTTCACGCATGTGCAGATTGGATCTCACCGAAGCAAGCATAGATTGGTGACGTAGGGAGCAGGTGGGACCGACTTGTAGAATACTGAATTATCGGAGCAGGAAGTCACAGATGGGAGGAATGAATAACGGTAAAAACATAATTTATTCTTACCTGATAAATGTATTTCTTTATTGACATGGTGAGTCCACGGATCATATTAATTACTGTTGGGAATATCACTCCTGACCAGCAGGAGGAGGCAAAGAGCACCACAGCAAAAGCTGTTAAATACCACTCCCCCTACCCACAATCCCCAGTCATTCGACCAAAGGGAAAGGAGAAAGGAAGTAATCTAAGGTGCAGAGGTGCCTGAAGTTTATAGAAAAGCAAACTGTCTGAAAAACAGGGCGGACCATGGACTCACTGTTTCAAGAAATAAATACATTTATCATGTAAGAATAAATTATGTTTTCTTTCTAATGACACGGTGAGTCCACAGATCATCTCAATTACTGTTGGGAAAAAATACTCAAGCTAGAGAACACGGATGATAAGGGAGGGGCAAGACAGTTAACCTAAACAGAAGGCACCACTGCTTTAAGAAGCTTTCTCCCAAAAGAAGCCTCTGCTGAAGCAAAAGTATCAAATGTGTAAAATTTAGATAAAGTATGCAAAGATGACCAAGTCGCAACCTTGCAAAGCTGATCTACAGAAGCTCCATTTTTGAAAGCTCAAGAAGATGAAACAGCCCTTGTGGAATGAGCTGCTGACCAGCAGTCTCATATGCCAAGCGAATAACACTCCACAACCAACAAGAAAGAGAAATAGCCGTAGCTTTCTTACCCTTACACTTCCCAGAAAAGACAACAAATAAAGAAGAAGACTGGCGAAAATCCTTAGTCGCCTGCAAATAATATTTCAATGCATGAACCACATCCAGGTTGTGCAACAAACGCTCCTTATCAGAAGAATGATTAGGACACAAAGAAGGAACAACAATCTCTTGATTAATATTCTTATCAGAAACAACCTTGGGAAGAAAACCCAAGGCAGTACGCAGAACTACCTTATCAGAGTGAAAAATAAGAAAAGGCGATTCATACTGTAAGGCTGAATGCTCCGAAACTCTTCGAGCCGAAGAAATAGCCACTAGAAACAAAACCTTCGAAGATAACATCTTAATATCCAAAGAAAGCATAGGTTCAAACAGAGCCTGTTGAAGGACTCTAAGAACCAAATTAAGACTCCAAAGTGGAGTAGTAGACTTAAACACAGGCCGAATTCTAACCAACGCCTGACAAAAAGAATGAACATCTGGCACATCCGCCAGGCGCTTTTTCAATAAAATAGATAAAGCAGAAATTTGACCCTTCAGGGTACTAGCAGATAAACCTTTCTCCAAACCCTCCTGGAGAAAAGATAAAATCCTAGGAATCCTAACTCTACTCTAAGAGTAGCCTTTGGATTCACACCAATACAAATATTTATGCCAAATCTTATAATACATCTTCCTAGTCACAGGCTTTCGAGCCTGAATCATAGTCTCAATGACTGACTCAGAAAAAAAACTCTTAGAAAAAATCAAGCGTTCAATCTCCAAGCAGTCAGCTTCAGAGAAACGAGATTTGGATGAAGGAAGGGACCCTGCAGAAGCAGGTCCTTCCTTAATGGAAGACACCAAGGTGGAAGGGAAGACATCTCCACCAGATCTGCATGCCAGATTCTGCAAGGCCACGCCGGAGCAATGAGAATCACTGATGCCCTCTCTTGTTTGACCCGAGCAATGATCCAAGGAAGAAGAGAAAACAGAGGGAACACATATGCCAGACTGAAAGTCCAAGGAACTGCCAGAGCATCTATCAGAACAGCCTGAAGATCCTTTGACCTCGACCCATACCTCAGGAGCTTGGCATTCTGACGAGATGCCATGAGATCCAACTCCTGCTGCCCCCAACTGAGAATCAAGCTGAAAATATTTCTGGATGAAGTTCCCACTCCCCCGGATGAAAAGTATGTCTGCTCAGAAAATCCGCTTCCCAATTGTCCACCCCTGGAATATGGATAGCAGACAGACAACAGTTCTGAATCTCCGCCCACTGAATAATCTTGGCTACCTCTGTCATGGCCAAGAAACTCAGAGTTCCTCCCTGATGATTGATGTAAGCCACTGACGTTATGTTGTCCGACTTAAACCTGATAAACTGTGTTGAAGCTAGCTGAGGCCAGGCTAGAAGAGCATTGTAAATTGCTCTCAGTTCCAAAACATTTATTGGAAGAATGGACTCCTCCCGAGTCCATAGACCCTGACCCCTTAAAGAACCCCAGAAAGCACCCCAGGCCAGCAAACTGGCATCCGTGGTTACAATCACCCAAGCAGGTCTGTGAAAGCAAGTTCCCTCAGAGAGAAGATCCTGAGACAACTACCATGCAAGATAATCTCTGGACATCTGATCTAGAACAATCTTTGGAGATAGATCTGCATAATCTGCGTTCCACTTCCTGAGCAAGCATAACTGCAGAGGTCTGAGATGAAACCGAGCAAACAGAATGATGTCCATGACTGAAACCATCAGACCAATAACCTCCATGCACTGACCCACTGACGGCCCAGGAAGGGACTGAAGAGCAAAACATAATATTGAAAATATTTGACTTTCTTGCTTCTGTCAGAAAATTTTTCATCTCTAGAGAATCTATAATGGTCCCCAAAAATACCACTCTTGTAGCTGGAATTAAGGAACTTTTTCCTAAATTCACCTTCCAACCGTGGGAGCACAGAATAGACAACAACAACTCTGTGTGGGAGTTTGCTAGTTGAAAAGATGGAGCCTGAACTAGAATATTGTCCAGATAAGGAGCCACTGCAACACCCTTTAATCGAAGCACTGCCAACAATGCTCCCAGGACCTTTGAAAAATTTCTGGGAGCTGTTGTCAGACCAAAAGGAAGAGCTACAAACTGAAAATGTTTGTCTAGAAATACAAATCTCAGGAAACTGTGATGATCCCTGTGAATTGGAATATGCAGATACGCATCCTTTAAATCCACTGTGGTCATGAACTGACCTTCCTGAACCAAAGGAAGAATGGAACGAATAGTTTCCATCTTGAAAGACGGAACCCTGAAAAACATAATTTATGTAAGAACTTACCTGATAAATTCATTTCTTTCATATTAGCAAGAGTCCATGAGCTAGTGACGTATGGGATATACATTCCTACCAGGAGGGGCAAAGTTTCCCAAACCTTAAAATGCCTATAAATACACCCCTCACCACACCCACAATTCAGTTTAACGAATAGCCAAGAAGTGGGGTGATAAAAAAGGAGCGAAAGCATAAAAAAAAAAAAAGGAATTGGAATAATTGTGCTTTATACAAAAAATCATAACCACCACAAAAAAGGGTGGGCCTCATGGACTCTTGCTAATATGAAAGAAATGAATTTATCAGGTAAGTTCTTACATAAATTATGTTTTCTTTCATGTAATTAGCAAGAGTCCATGAGCTAGTGACGTATGGGATAATAAATACCCAAGATGTGGAACTTCCACGCAAGAGTCACTAGAGAGGGAGGGATAAAATAAAGACAGCCAATTCCGCTGAAAAATTAATCCACTACCCAAATCAAAAAAGTTTCAATTTTTATAATGAAAAAAACTGAAAATATAAGCAGAAGAATCAAACTGAAACAGCTGCCTGAAGTACCATTCTACCAAAACTGCTTCTAAAGAAGAGAAAACATCAAAATGGTAGAACATAGTAAAAGTATGCAAAGTATGCAGCATAAAAAACTGGAAAGGTTTTCTATGAAAATGAGCAAAGGAAAATGAATCCAATGCTGCAGCCATAAGACCTAAATTTCCATGCATATATAGCAACTGAAGGAAATAATAGAGACTGAAGGTACCGACAGACGGAACCCAATAAGAAAAAAATCACTTATCTGTTAGAGACAAAGACAGTTACACAATCTATCTGGAAACCTAAAAAAGGTGACCCTTGTGTGAGGAATCAAGAGCTTTTGATAAAAAGATCCTCTAACCATGTCTTGAAAAAACAAAATTGAATCATATGAGATTCCGTAGTCTCAGAAAATAAAAATAATCTGAATGAAAACAGAAATGAAGATATGCATCTATTGTATCTAATGAAAACAAATAATGCTATCACTGACCAAAAAAAGTCAGAATAGACCATATAAATACCAATCTAAAAGATGGTACATTTATATAATAAAAAGATTTTCTATCTTTGGAACAATGAATAGTTTGAATAAAACCCCAAAACCCAGATCCTAAAAATGGAACTGGAATAAATACCCCAGAAGATTCCAGATCTGAGCAGTGCTTGATAAACCGCACTTCAACATTACCCAAAATATATGGGACTGAAACACATTAAGGAAAGTGTTAGCCTTATTGGAATAGCTGGAATATAATAGAGAGAAAAAGACTTCTCACAGACGGTTTAACTTCAAATTTTATTTTGTACCCAAAATCTAACGGCTAGATTTAGAGTTGGGCGGTAGCCGTCAAAACCAGCGTTAGAGGCTCCTAACCCTGGTTTTAGGCTACCTCCGGTATTTGGAGTCACTCAAAAAAGGGTCTAACGCTCACTTTTCAGCCGCGACTTTTCCATACCGCAGATCCCCTTACGTCAATTGCGTATCCTATCTTTTCAATGGTATCTTTCTAACTCCGGTATTTAGAGTCGTGTCTGAAGTGAGCGTTAGACATCTAACGACAATACTCCAGCCGCAGGAAAAAAGTCAGTAGTTAAGAGCTTTCTGGGCTAACGCCGGTTCCTAAAGCTCTTAACTACTGTACTCTAAAGTACACTAACACCCATAAACTAGCTATGTACCCCTAAACCGAGGTCCCCCCACATCGCCGCCACTCGATTAAATTTTTTTAACCCCTAATCTGCCGACCGCCACCTACGTTATGCTTATGTACCCCTAATCTGCTGCCCCTAACACCGCCGACCGCTGTATTATATTTATTAACCCCTAACCTGCCCCCCACAACGTCGCCGCCAGCTACCTACACCTATTAACCCCTAATCTGCCGACCGCAAAGCGCCGCCACCTACATTATAGCTATGTACCCCTAATCTGCTGCCCCTAACACCGCCGACCCCTATATTATATTTATTAACCCCTAATCTGCCCCCCACAACGTCGCCGCCACCTGCCTACACTTATTAGCCCCTAATCTGCCGAGCGGACCGCACCGCTATTATTATAAAGTTATTAACCCCTAATCCGCCTCACTAACCCTATAATAAATAGTATTAACCCCTAATCTGCCCTTCCTAACATCGCCGACACCTAACTTCAAACATTAACCCCTAATCTGCCGACTGGAGCTCACCGCTATTCTAATAAATGTATTAACCCCTAAAGCTAAGTCTAACCCTAACACTAACACCCCCCTAAGTTAAATATAATTTAAATCTAACGAAATTAATTAACTCTTATTAAATAAATTATTCCTATTTAAAGCTAAATACTTACCTGTAAAATAAATCCTAATATAGCTACAATATAAATTATAATTATATTATAGCCATTTTAGGATTTATATTTATTTTACAGGTAACTTTGTATTTATTTTAACCAGGTACAATAGCTATTAAATAGTTAAGAACTATTTAATAGCTAAAATAGTTAAAATAATTACAAAATTACCTGTAAAATAAATCCTAACCTAAGTTACAATTAAACCTAACACTACACTATCAATAAATTAATTAAATAAACTACCTACAATTACCTACAATTAACCTAACACTACACTATCAATAAATTAATTAAATACAATTCCTACAAATAAATACAATTAAATAAACTAGCTAAAGTGCAAAAAATAAAAAAGAACTAAGTTACAAAAAATAAAAAAATATTTACAAACATAAGAAAAATATTACAACAATTTTAAACTAATTACACCTACTCTAAGCCCCCTAATAAAATAACAAAGCCCCCCAAAATAAAAAATGCCCTACCCTATTCTAAATTACTAAAGTTCAAAGCTCTTTTACCTTACCAGCCCTGAACAGGGCCCTTTGCGGGGCATGCCCCAAGAAGTTCAGCTCTTTTGCCTGTAAAAAAAAACATACAATACCCAAGCCCCCCAACATTACAACCCACCACCCACATACCCCTAATCTAACCCAAACCCCCCTTAAATAAACCTAACACTAAGCCCCTGAAGATCTTCCTACCTTGAGTCGTCTTCACCCAGCCGAGCCAAATTCTTCATCCAAGCGGGGCAGAAGAGGTCTTCCATCCGATTGAAGTCTTCATCCAAGCGGCATCCATCCGGAGCGGAGCGGCAGCATCCTGAAGACCTCCGACGCGGAACATCCATCCTGGCCGACGACTGAACGACGAATGATGGTTCCTTTAAATGACGTCATCCAAGATGGCGTCCCTCGAATTCCGATTGGCTGATAGGATTCTATCAGCCAATCGGAATTAAGGTAGGAATATTCTGATTGGCTGATGGAATCAGCCAATCAGAATCAAGTTCAATCCGATTGGCTGATCCAATCAGCCAATCAGATTGAGCTTGCATTCTATTGGCTGTTCCGATCAGCCAATAGAATGCGAGCTCAATCTGATCAGCCGGATCATGGACCTCTTCAGCCCCCCACTTGGGCTTGGATCAGGACATTGGAGGAGCTCTTCTGGACAGATCGGTGAACCCGGTGAGGTGAAGACAAGGTAGGAAGATCTTCAGGGGCTTAGTGTTAGCTTTATTTAAGGGGGGTTTGGGTTAGATTAGGGGTATGTGGGTGGTGGGTTGTAATGTTGGGGGGCTTGGGTATTGTATGTTTTTTTTTACAGGCAAAAGAGCTGAACTTCTTGGGGCATGCCCCGCAAAGGGCCCTGTTCAGGGCTGGTAAGGTAAAAGAGCTTTGAACTTTAGTAATTTAGAATAGGGTAGGGCATTTTTTTATTTTGGGGGGCTTTGTTATTTTATTAGGGGGCTTAGAGTAGGTGTAATTAGTTTAAAATTGTTGTAATATTTTTCTTATGTTTGTAAATATTTTTTTATTTTTTGTAACTTAGTTCTTTTTTATTTTTTGTACTTTACCTAGTTTATTTAATTGTATTTATTTGTAGGAATTGTATTTAATTAATTTATTGATAGTGTAGTGTTAGGTTAATTGTAGGTAATTGTAGGTAGTTTATTTAATTAATTTATTGATAGTGTAGTGTTAGGTTTAATTGTAACTTAGGTTAGGATTTATTTTACAGGTATTTTTGTAATTGTATTTATTTGTAGGAATTGTATTTAATTAATTTATTGATAGTGTAGTGTTAGGTTAATTGTAGGTAATTGTAGGTAGTTTATTTAATTAATTTATTGATAGTGTAGTGTTAGGTTTAATTGTAACTTAGGTTAGGATTTATTTTACAGGTATTTTTGTAATTACAAAAATACCTGTAAAATAAATCCTAACCTAAGTTACAATTAAACCTAACACTACACTATCAATAAATTAATTAAATAAAAGACTTCAGCCGGATCATGGACCTCTTCAGCCCCCCGCTTGGGCTTGGATCAGGACATCGGAGGAGCTCTTCTGGACAGATCGGTGAACCCGGTGAGGTGAAGACAAGGTAGGAAGATCTTCAGGGGCTTAGTGTTAGCTTTATTTAAGGGGGGTTTGGGTTAGATTAGGGGTATGTGGGTGGTGGGTTGTAATGTTGGGGGGCTTGGGTATTGTATGTTTTTTTTACAGGCAAAAGAGCTGAACTTCTTGGGGCATGCCCCGCAAAGGGCCCTGTTCAGGGCTGGTAAGGTAAAAGAGCTTTTAACTTTAGTAATTTAGAATAGGGTAGGGCATTTTTTATTTTGGGGGGGGGTTGTTGTTTTATTAGGGGGCTTAGAGTAGGTGTAATTAGTTTAAAATTGTTGTAATATTTTTCTTATGTTTGTAAATATTTTTTTATTTTTTGTAACTTAGTTCTTTTTTATTTTTTGTACTTTACCTAGTTTATTTAATTGTATTTATTTGTAGGAATTGTATTTAATTAATTTATTGATAGTGTAGTGTTAGGTTAATTGTAGGTAATTGTAGGTAGTTTAT
Source organism: Bombina bombina (assembly GCF_027579735.1). Lineage (NCBI taxonomy): Eukaryota > Metazoa > Chordata > Amphibia > Anura > Bombinatoridae > Bombina > Bombina bombina. Next base: position 596,324,699 of record NC_069499.1, on the reverse strand, counting down.
TTAATTAATTTATTGATAGTGTAGTGTTAGGTTTAATTGTAACTTAGGTTAGGATTTATTTTACAGGTATTTTTGTAATTATTTTAACTATTTTAGCTATTAAATAGTTCTTAACTATTTAATAGCTATTGTACCTGGTTAAAATAAATACAAAGTTACCTGTAAAATAAATATAAATCCTAAAATAGCTATAATATAATTATAATTTATATTGTAGCTATATTAGGGTTTATTTTACAGGTAAGTATTTAGCTTTAAATAGGAATAATTTATTTAATAAGAGTTAATTTATTTTGTTAGATTTAAATTATATTTAATTTAGGGGGGTGTTAGTGTTAGGGTTAGACTTAGCTTTAGGGGTTAATACATTTATTAGAATAGCGGTGAGCTCCAGTCGGCAGATTAGGGGTTAATGTTTGAAGTTAGGTGTCGGCGATGTTAGGGAGGGCAGATTAGGGGTTAATACTATTTATTATGGGGTTAGTGAGGCGGATTAGGGGTTAATAACTTTATAATAATAGCGGTGCGGTCCGCTCGGCAGATTAGGGGTTAATAAGTGTAGGCAGGTGGCAGCGACGTTGTGGGGGGCAGATTAGGGGTTAATAAATATAATATAGGGGTCGGCTGTGTTAGGGGCAGCAGATTAGGGGTACATAGGGATAATGTAAGTAGCGGCGGTTTACGGAGTGGCAGATTAGGGGTTAATAATAATATGCAGGGGTCAGCGATAGCGGGGTCGGCAGATTAGGGGTTAATAAGTGTAAGGTTAGGGGTGTTTAGACTCGGGGTACATGTTAGAGTGTTAGGTGCAGACGTAGGAAGTGTTTCCCCATAGCAAACAATGGGGCTGCGTTAGGAGCTGAACGCGGCTTTTTTGCAGGTGTTAGGTTTTTTTTCAGCTCAAACAGCCCCATTGTTTCCTATGGGGGAATCGTGCACGAGCACGTTTTTGAGGCTGGCCGCTTCCGTAAGCAACTCTGGTATCGAGAGTTGAAGCTGCGTTAAATATGCTCTACGCTCCTTTTTTGGAGCCTAACGCAGCCATTCTGTGGACTCTCAATACCAGAGTTATTTTTATAGTGCGGCCAGAAAAAAGCCAGCGTTAGCTACGCGGGTCATTACCAACAAAACGCTAAATCTAGCCGTAAGAATTTTGGACCGAATAGAGCCAAAAAAACTTCTAAATAAAAACATGTTACTTGGGTAAGAATTTAGAATTTTGTTCTTTAGTAAGAACAACCAAACTAAAATAAGCTTAAAGTTTTAGTCTAAGAACTTAATCTTGAAGAGTAACAGAGTAACAGAATCAAATAATTGATTATCTTGGAAAAAATGAAATAAGGATTTTTTAGAAATCACAAAATTTCTTCTAGCTAAAAACAGCTAAAGACATAGATTAAACCTCATTTGTGAAAATATTCAATAAAAATGAAGAAAAAAATAAAATTATTAGCATGTTAATCCAGTTAAGGGCCCAGAACACACCGGACTTGCATAAACAAAAATGCAAGACAACAAAACAAATGCAACAGCACCCAGTCTGAACCTCAAATGAGCAGTAGACTTTGTCCCTTAACAATGCTAAATAATACATAATCTAATACTTGATCTTTAAAGTAAACAGAAAAAATGGAGCAAAACCAACATCATCCAAATAAATTACAGGTCCAAGAAAAGTACCTGAAAATAAAAAAATTTCCTTAAATAGGATACAACCATTTAAAAAGAAAATACAGGTATACCCCGCTCATACAGCGGGTTAGGGACCGGAGCCCCGCTGTAAAGTGAAAACCGCCTTAAAGTGAAACAAGGCAGTTTTAGCTATCTTTTCACTTGCCAGTGTGTTTAAAAACTTGAAAACATATTTGAACTAACAAATATTAGGAGTGCAATAGTGCTGCATTTAGTTTAACACTAGCACAGCACAGTATTCAATAAATACTGTACCTGTAAAATAGTGACAATGACTGTAGTAAAATTTGTCAGACTATAGCACTGAGACACAGATTGCACTGTAATGCTGTAAACGGAGTGAACTGCGCATAAAAAAATGGTGACAGTCCCGTTTCTTGCAATCTCACGATGATTACAGCACTGTTTCAAAATCTTTGGAGGTTGAACTTCAGCTCCACAAAGCGCTGTATTAGCGAAGCGCTGTAAAGTGAAGCGCTGTAAAGTGAGGTATACCTGTAAATACTATTTTGCTATAGAAACAATAGCATAATTTAGCAGGAGTAGAGATAGCCCCATTAAATTGGAGAACCCTCAAAATTTAATTTAACTGCCGGCAAAGAATATAATTTAAAACCTTTGAAGAAAATTGTCAGCCTATTCCATTCCCTAGTATGAAGGAATGGAAAAAAACCTCTGAAGACACAGAAGATAAAATAAGCAGAAATAAAATGTTAGCTAGTTTTGAAAAAGAACTAGTTACCTCAATATCCGAAATAATCAACACCTTTTCAACAAAAAACAAATGTACTCTAATAAAAAATAAAAAAGTAGATTTGTTAGTGTCAATATCTGATGAAGAAAAGTTCTGAAAGAGAAAAAACATCATCAGAGAAGGATAATTCAGTATGTTGTTGGTCATTTGAAACTTCATCAAAAAGAAGTTTGAAAAAGACCTAAAAATTTTTTAATAGAAGGCGCAAAGTCAGACAAAGCCTTAACCTAGAATCAGAAAAATATTCTTATAAATTTTCTAAGTATATCTTGTACATAAGATGTAAAAAGAAAAGCAATACTAGGACTTCTTAGTCAACAGGAATCCCTCAGTATGTTCTGATCCAGGAATAATTTATGGAAAATCTTGCAATATGTAATAGAAAAAAACAACATATAAAGCAAAATTATCAAATTCCTTAAATGACAGTTTCAGGAATGGGGAAAAATGCAAAACAAACAAGCCTCTAGCAACCAGAAGCAACAAAAAAGTGAGACTTAAATAATGTGAAAAAAAGTGGCGCCAAGTATGGCGCCCACATTTTTTGGCGCCAAGTATGACGCCCACATTTTTTGGCGCCAAGTATGACGCACACATTTTTTGGCGCCAAGTATGACGCCCACACTTTTTGGCGCAAAAAACCATCTATAACACACATGCGTCAAAAAAGACGCAACCACGTGTAAACTTCCGGCGTCAACTACGGCGCCGGAAAACTTCCGGCGTCACCACCTCCCTGGAAGGAAAAGTTTGTAAAACTGAATTGTGGGTGTGGTGAGGGGTGTATTTATAGGCATTTTAAGGTTTTGGAAACTTTGCCCCTCCTGGTAGGAATGTATATCCCATACGTCACTAGCTCATGGACTCTTGCTAATTACATGAAAGAAAACTTGTTTACACTCTTGAGATCTAAAATAGGTCTGAAAGTTCCCTCCTTTTTGGGAACAACGAAAAGATTGGAATAAAAACCCAGACCCTGTTCCTGAACTGGAAGAAGAACTATCACTCCCATGTCGGAAAGATACTGAACATAATGTAAGAATGCCTCTCCTTTTATCTGGTTTACAGATAACCCGAAGAGAAGAAACCTGCCTCTGGGAGGAAAATTCTTGAACTCCAGTTTGTAACCCTGGGACACAATATCTACCACCCAGGGATCCTGAACATCTTGAACCCAAGTTTGAGTGAAGAAAGAGAGTCTGCCCCCACAAGATCTATTCCCAGATCGGGGCCAGACCCTTCATGCTGATTTTGAGTCAGCAACAGGCTTCCTGGACTGCTTCCCCTTATTCCAAGACTGATTTGACTTCCAAGATGGCTTGGACTGTTCCTGCTTGGAGGAAGAAGAGAAAGATTTTCCAGAGAAGTTACGAAAGGAATGAAAATTACTCTGCCGACCCTTCTGTTTATTTATTTTATCCTCAGGAAGAGAATGCCCCTTCCCTCCCGTAATATCAGAAATAATCTGAGCCAAACCTGGCCCAAACAAGGTCTTACCCTTGTAAGGAATAGACAAAAGCTTAGACTTAGAGGACACATCCGCAGACCAGGATTTTAACCGAGCTAAAATAGCAAAAACAGAAATTTTAGCTCCCAACTTGATGACCTGTAGAGAAGCATCTGCAATAAAGGAATTAGCCAACTTCAAAGCCTTGATTCTATCTTGACTTTCTTCAAGAGGATTATCTTGCTGAATAAAATCAGACAATGCATCAAACCAATATGCTGCCGCACTAGTAACTGTAGCAATACATGCAGCCGGTTGCCATTGATACCCCTGGTGTACATAAATCTTTTAAGCAAAGCTTCCAACTTCTTATCCATAGGATCTTAAAAGGAACAGCTGTCCTCAATAGAAATAGTGGTCCTCTTGGTCAGAGTGGAAACTGCTCCCTCCACCTTAGGAACTATCTGCCAAGATTCCTTAATAGAATCAGCAGTAGGAAACATCTTCCTAAAAATTGGAGAAGGGGAAAAAGGAATCCCAGGCTTCTCCCATTCTCAATGAATAATATCTGAAACATGATCTGGTATAGGAAGGGAGGGACATCAAAAAACGTATTAAGTTTACTTAATAACCATGACTGGCGCCTCAGAGTTATCCAAATCAGCCAAAACCTCCTTGAGTAACAAACGGAGATACTCCAGCTTAAAGGTTCAGAAGAAGGATTTACACTATCAAAATCCGAGATCTCACCCTCCGATGCTACTGAAGTATCTTCCTCCTCAGACTTATGAGAAGAAACACTAGACACAATTGCAACAGAATCAGAAACCTTATACTTCCTCTTGCGCTTCCCCTGTAACATAGGAAAAGCAGACAAAGCCTCAGATACTGCTGAGGATATATGGGTAGCCATATCCTGCAAGGAAAAACTAACCTGACGAAACACAAGGCACTGCAGAATTTTGGGACGTATGAGGAGAAAGCTGCGGATTAGCCAGAACAGGAGACTCCTGAACAACATCTGCCCTAGACAATGAAGGCTCAGAATCAAAAAGTATCCTTGTAATGTAATGTTCTCTCAATACAAGAGGAACAAAAAGGGATAGGAGGCTCAACATTAGCATTTAAACATAGAGAACAAGCAACAGCCTGCAGGGCCTCTTGGTCCATCTTATTCCAAAGAAAAAAATCTTAATCAATAAAAAAATTCTAAGTTCAAATCAGAATTTTAATGAAACAAAAAAATGTTACTGTCTCTTTAAATTTTAAACAGACCTTTTTTTTTCAAACTAGAAAATCCTTAAATAAACTGTACAATAAATCTTGTAGCAACGATTTTTCACAAAATGAATGCAAAAAGAGACACAAACGTTATAGTCCCTGAAATTCAGACAGAAACTTAAATATAAACAGAGCAACAGCCCCATAAAAAAACATCAGGCAACCTCCACACCTCATTAAGCTCTGCTGAGATGCCTACCTGACCTCCTTACTGCCGGAAACAAAGTCAGAAAATGATCCAGACCCCCATACAGCCACACCGGAGAGAACGCTGAACCACCTCTGATGAGGTATGCAACAGAGCTGCAACATCCAGGAACAACAGGAAACTGCTAAAAGGGCACCAAAACGCCCTTGCTATCTCAGATAAGCCCGCCCATTGTGGGCGTGGCCTAATAAACCTCCCGGTAGCCATTAATACACAAACAAAAAACATGTACACCAAAGTGACACCAAACATTCCCAGTGCCTGCAAAACTGCCATACAATAAACTGTTAACCTAGAAGGCTGATTGTATATTTAGACAGAATTAACTGTCAAAGTGCCAAATTCTCCTATATCAAAACAGGGAAAGAAATAGGCACTTACCTCAAAAATCTGTCCGGCAGCAGGACAGCTCACTTGGTATGAGAGGGGCTTCCTACCTCACATGGACCTGTGGAAAAAAAGAAAAGGCTGAGTAAACTTACTCAAACTTTCAACCAAGAGCAGCATGAAATTACTTAGGAGACCCAGTGGGGTTATACCCCACAAATGCTTAAAAGCCACCACTTGCTCTACTGAAGAGACTGACATGGACTATGGCTAAACCCCAAAGAAAACCAGAGAAAACTTGCTCTGCTTAAAAAATAACAAACTCTTGATTGAAGAATCAGATACCTAACTTTACCCCTCCTTGCAGCTGATACAAGCAAAGAGAATGACTGGGGATTGTGGGTTGGGGGAGTGGTATTTAACAGCTTTTGCTTTGGTGCTCTTAACCTCCTCCTGCTGGTCAGGAGTGATATTCCCAACAGTAATTAAGATGATCCGTGAACTCACCGTGTCAATAGAAAGAAATACAGGATTTTAGACATTGAAATATCTTATGCATAAACATATTATACTTTTAAAAACTTAGCAATTACCCTAAAAACTGACAAGCTGTCTAGAGATTGCTATTAAACAGCTAAATGTTACCAACACTTTAACTTTTCTGCAATTTGAGGCAACTAACCCTGCTGGGAGAGGCAAAGTGTATATCATGTATATTTCTTTAGTTAGCGAAATTTAGCATCCCCAAACTCAATTCTTTGTATAAGTGAAGACTGATACTTGACTGCTTGCCTAGATTACTTCGCATTATCCTGAGTGCATCTGCAAAGTTTAAAGACAGAAGTATCTTGTGACTGTCACATCAACTTTGTTTTACTCTTGTGTCACAAACTAAAGATCATTATCTGTTCTGTAACCAACATCTGTTGCTTTATCATCAAACTTAATTTTGCTGTGAATTGTAAGCATGATGTATTATTATTGAAGATATACATACAACCAGTTTTGCTTACTACGTCTATTTGAGGCACCATACTCCTGCAGTGCCATCTTGTGGGCAAGTGTCAGCATCACATCTGCAGTTCTGTTGCTGAAACAGATATCTCTGAATATTTTGTAAAGACACTTTATATGATGATTATCTGTCAACTGGACATTCCTGTCTTTTACCTACTCAGAGCCAGACTACGAGTGGAGAGCAAAAGTTTGCGTGCACATGATAAGAGGTTTACGCCAGAGTGAATACAGCAATTTCAGAGCTCTGGTTAACTGTTTCGCGAAACAGAAAAGTTGCACAAAACACATAAAAAATAGATTTAAAAGTGGGCGGAGCCAGCTATCGAAGCAACCAGACGTGTTTCTGTGGAGCTCCTAATACAATCTTGGGCCAAATTATTAATATAATCTTTAAATTACCTACTACCATACTGAAAAGCTTCAGGGAAACTCTTCATTAACCGAGGGATACAAATGTGCTGTACTTTGGGAACATGCAGTCGGCATATACCTCTCTATAATGCCATGTGGCGAGATCTGACATCTAGCCTATATCTCTGGGTTATTGCACCCTTCTCCTGCTGGGATCTTTGGCTCCAAAAGCTGTCTTGATAGTATAGTAAACCAGAGAAGATCTGGAGACACTGGTTACCCTAAAAGACAGGTACACTGAATTTACCCAGACAAGACGTAGCACAATCAAAATGGAGGCTCTAGCAGCTTGGGAACAACGTACCCAACTACTTATAGATCAGCATTTTCAGAGCCTAAAAGAGCACTTCATCTCTATATTATCCTCCCTCCCGCTCCTACCGGAATCTACAGCCGACAATACCCACCCTGGACAAGGGGCTGAAATGTACGCTAAGCCTGCACACTTGAATATAGAGAACCAGGGCATTCCCCTGACCAGGCCTGCGCTCAATTTCCCGCACTACCGACTACACCGATCACCGGACATAAGCTCTCTGGGGCTGGGAGGCAAAGAAGGGGCGCCAAAAATTGAAGAAGCTCCAAGCTCTAATATATCTCATATACAGGAGGTTGCAGTACCGGGAATCCCTGGCACAAAGCGCGATCCTCCCCACCGGATCAGTTATCAAGAAAAGGCTGCAGAGTGTGGGGTTAACTTGAAGTACTGCCATGAGAGAGCACATCAACTAGCCTGCCGACACCTATTCGGGTTGCAAGAAACAGGCCACACCATCAATCCATGGCTTCTACAGCTTCCAGAACAAGTACTCAAAGTAGGAGTCGGCTAAGAAAATTATCTTCACTGTTAAGCTACTAACGTTCCCACGGTGGCTTTCTGATATACACAGCAATATTCTCCGTTGCCTATGTGTGACTTGGTGTAGGTGGGCTTTTTTATTTCTGCTTTCCCTACAGAGTTAATCCTAAACTTCATTTTCATCTTCATCTTTCTAGTCTGACATTAGTTACAGCCTGCAAATTGAGAGACAATGTTGATTTATATGCCGTGTTTGGTTTGCCTATACTTTGGGATGGTGTGGGTTCGTGGACATAGCATGGCTAATTTTAATTGGCACCTTCTATACACACTTACACAGAGAATACCCCTTCTGGAAAGATTCAGTGCTCCGACTAGAGGACTTTCTACAAAGTTTAATTACGTTTGCCTTTATTAACATGCTATGTGGAAATGTATAACTATCTGTTTTCTGGTATGGATGCGTGAATTTGTATGTTGCCTCATGTTCTGTTAGATGGCTGACTTGCTATATACAAAGAGCCACTTACTTTATTAGAATTCCCGTATCAGATCGCATGCTAACAGCTTAGATATGTATTTGCATTGCCTGACAAGTAAATACCAACTGCGACCACTAGAGGGGAGTAAAGAATTAGATATGAGCTATACGGGATCTACTCTAGTTTTTACACTTACTAATTTGTTGTTAGACATGTCTCCTATATTTTTGTAGTTATTTTAGGTGACCTCTGCCTGGTGTCTAATCTAGATAGAAGGAATAGTAACATCTAACTGTTTTAGGCACTGAAACATGACACCTACTCAACCACAGGTAAGAATTTTGTTTCCATTGTGGGGTATAGGGCCCATGCCCCTATGATGGACTAAACTTATGTAACATGCTTAGTTGAATCTACACTGGATTTTATCTGGGCTGGTATGTTTATCTGAATTTTATGTTTAAAATACTTATAGAGGTCCCATAGAGGTAGAAGGGTAAAGCATGTCATAATGCACCTTAACTGTTGTTATGTTCCTTGTGTTATTTATCACCTCTTGCTCTCTCATGGTATCTATTATCTACCCTACGTGTCAAATACCTACCTCTCCTTTAGCATAATTCATTCCTAAAATAGTTATCCCCCCACCCCCAAATTTATTAGTTAATATAAGACACCCTTAATTGTATCCAATAGCCTATATACCCCAAGTAAATAACTTTGGCTTATGTCTTGGACTCCTTACATTTTTATATATAACCCCTTCAAGTAGTTCTGGACGCAGATAAGGTTCATCACAGTTACTAAAGTTAAGTTAAACTATCACTTCCTAGGGGTCTCTTAGTTTAAAAGAGGGGTATTGACCTTTATGCATATCCCTAGAGCTTTAATACAACTGTGTGATGACTAGGTTAATTATGTTTTGCTATATAGTTAGTTCAATTGTATTGTATTGGGATGTATGTATAAATGCCCTTAGCACTGTTTAATTTCCCCCTGCTTGAGAATCCAACCTCCCATGTACATGATATGTCTATATATGTACCTCCATATCACTTGCAAGTGATATTCAGTATTTCTTAACTTTTAATATTGCTCATTAGAACTTATTTGGGGACTGCATACTTTAAAGGATGAACCTCCTACTCTTGCTATGCGGACGTTGCCAGCGGCCGAGGCGACGCCTAATAAATATTACTGATATCCATTATTGTATCAACTCAAGCTACAAGGTCCCCTAGCTCTCTGGAAGCAAGTTCTCATGAAGTAGTGTGTTGTTTAATGCATATTGCAAAGGCCCCATCCCATCCTACACAGTACATTTTTTGTTTAGGCCCATAGCTCGCTTATCTACAGTATCGTCTAGCGTTTTAAATTAATTAGCCTATAAGTGTCGATGTGGGAGCCTAGGTTGAGGTTTGTTTTCACTCCATTGCTCCTAGGTTGGGTGTGAGGCGGTTACAGAGAGCTATAGATAGGGATTCCTGATTTCGCTTATTTCAATTTAATTCCTTCTTTCCCATCACACTTCTTAATATGCCCTGTTGTATAGCTTTAAACATGGCTATCTCACTATTCGCATATATAACGTATCATATTTCTTTATATTTTATTTATATAGCTTATTATTGCATGTTTACATTATTCCTGTTAATGTTTTATGTGACGAAGGTAGTTATAAGTGCATTCTATTATGTTTTAAAGCTCCTACACGGCAAGATAACTTTGAAAATATGAAAAACACCACCTCCCCCCCCCCCTATAATAATATATCCCCTACTTAAATAGTGAGATAATGCTGAAAACATGAAAACCACCACCTCCCCCCCCCCCCAGCAATAATGTATCCCCTACTATAGGGGAACTAACAAAGCGGTTTATCTAGTCTATACCGCACCTAAATTATAGCTCCTAATTGCTCCCTACGTACCCAACCCTCCATAACACAATAGGAACGCGTTTATATGCCCTGTCTAGATCAGCAGGACTGATCACTATTACGTATCGCCTACACTTCCAATTCTAACACAGCTGGTAGTTAACTTTATGGAGGTGTTCCAATGTTCTATTATAAATCTATCTCTTAGTAAGGGAGCTCGACATTTATACACTCAATTTATATAAGCACGTTATAAAATCCTTAAAAAATCGAGGTTTACTAATGAGATCCTAAAGTGGTCTCCTTTGCTCATAATCGCCTTCTTCCATCTTAGTGTTTTCTGTTGTTTATGATGGTCCGAGAGTGGCCTAGGGTGTCATGTTGAAGGTTTCTAAATAAATGGTATGCCATATATACAAATGTCACATGTTATGTAAATTGTTGTTATTGCGTTTCTTTTATGTTTATTTCACCATTCCTGTAACATTGAACCCTTACTGTATGTGACATGTGATGCACAACCTTATTTTTATGATTGATGTATGCCTTTAAATATACCTCAATAAAAATAATATATAAAAAAAAAAAAAAAAAAATAGATTTAAAAGTATAGTTATACTAATAATAACAACACTATCTAATTAAAAATTACTCATATAAAATATTGCACACAAAAGTTATAAGGGCTCAAAGATATGAGATCTCAAAACAAAAGGCAGACAAAGGGCTCTTAAAGGGGCAGTAAACCTAAACAATAATGTTATATAATTCAAAGTATTTGAAAGATTTTTAATGCCAAAGTAGAAATTTGCAGAACACCGCTCCTGGCTCTACTGAGAGGGTCTGGTCTTTTCAGAAGCGCATCGCAGCATGCTGTCTAGTCACAGCCAGCCCGATCGCACCATTAAACCCAAAGTAGCTCGCTCCCGCTCTGGTCTGGTAGCGGGAGCGAGCTACATTGAGTTTAATAGTGCAATCAGGCCGGCTGTGACTTGACAGCGTGCCGTGATGCGCTTCTGAAAAGACCAGAGCCGCTCAGTAGAGCCAGGAGTGGTGTTCTACAAATTTCTACTTTGACATTAAAAATCTTTCAAATACTTTGAAGTATAAAGTTGGCTGAACACATCTAGTTAGCCAATCACAACAGACAAATGTGTACAGGCACCAATCACAGAATAGCTGACACTAGGGTAGGATATGTGTGTATTCATTTTTAACAAGGGATACCAAAAGAACAAAGCACATTTGAAAATACAACCCTATTCCAATTGGGACAGTATGGAAAATGCAAAAAAAAAAAAGAAAAAGATTCATTTGAAAATTAAATTCATCCTGTACTATATTGAAAACACATTCCCCCCAAAAATGGCACAGGTGCAATTTAGGACTAATAGCGATGTGACAAGTTGAAATAAGAAGGTGATGTGAAACAGGTAAAGCAATCGTGTAATCATAGTATATAAGGAGCCTCCAAAAATGGCCTAGTCCTTTAAGAGCAAGGATGGGTCGAGGCTCCCCAATCTGCCAACAGATGCATCCAACATTCCCCAAAGACAAATTAGTAGGATTTTAGGCATTTTACCTTTTGCAGTGCACAATATAATTAAAAGATTCAAGGAATACAGTCAAATCTCGGTGCGTAAAGGGCAAGGGCGAAAACCACTTCTGAATGCGTGTGATCTCCGATAATTTAGACGTCACTGTTTCAAAAACCTTCATGAGTCTGTAATGGTATCCTGACATGGTCTTGGTAATGTTTTGGTAAACCTTAGTCAACACCATTCACAGCGTTATCCACAGATGCAAGTTAAGGCTTTACTATGCAAAGCAGAAGCCATATATCAACACTGTCCAGAAGTGCCCTTGTGTTCTCAGAGCCAAAGAGGAAAAGGACCATCAAAGCTGTTATCAGTGTCAGGTCCAAAATCCAGCGTCTGTCATGGTATGGGGGTGTGTCAGTGCCCATGGCATGGGTAACTTGCACATCTGTGAGGGCATCATTTATGCAGAAAGATATGTATACATTTTTGAGCAACATATGCTGCCATCCAGACGTAGTCTTTTCCAGGGATGTCCCTGCATTTTCCAGCAGGAAAACGCCAAACCACATACTGCCAAGATTACAAGCGCATGGTTGCGTAAACAGAGATTGCGGGTGCTAGCATGGCCTGCTTGCAGTCCTGACCTGTTTCCGATTGAGAATATGTGGTGCATTATGAAGCGCAAATAAGGCAACAAAGGGCCCATACAGTTGCACAGCTGAAGACATGCATAATGGATGAATGGGGGAAAATTCTGCTTGCTAAACTTAACCAACTGGTATCTTCAGTGCCCAAACACTGAATAAGTATTATTAAAAGTAAAGGTGATGTTACACAGTCATAAAAATTTGACTGTCCCAACTTTTTTTGAGTGTGTTGCAGTCATCAGATTTGAAATAAGCGTATATTTTCAAAAATACATTAAATTAGTAAAACATCAAATAATATGTTAATAATGTGTTTTCAGTATAGTATAGTAAGTTGTGTTTGTTTGTTTGTATTTTCCATACTGTCCCAACTTTTTTCGGAATAGGGGTTGAAGATGTGATTTTAAAAGTGTCTTAAAATGACATGCTCTATCTGAATCATGCAAGTTTAATTGTGACTTTCCCATCTCTTTAACATAGAGATACATTCATATACGTGTCTAAAGATGGATATTTTTTATATGTGTATATATATATTTACAGACATATTATTTCATTAAATAAAGTATTATTTTCTAGCTGCAGTAGTCTTATGGGTTAACTTTCATTCCTGTGCTGTGCTTTGAGGTCGTTCCAAATCAATGATTGTTTTTAACCAATTAGAACGTTAGTCAATCCTTTTTAAACACCTTGTAAAGTGTAGCACCTTAGGTTATGATTACGGCTTTACGCCGAAACATGTCAACCAGTTGGTGCTACGCCCTCTTATGCACCTTGTAACCTGTAATCAGTGATGGTTCCAGAATAAATCATTTTTAAACTTTTGATGCCAAATAAAGAATCGTTTATTTTATCCAGTGAGACTTCTTCATCTTTTTTTAACTTGAAGAAGAGCTTCCCCTGACTACTTTGAGCAACTATAGCCTCAGATTATTTTTTTCCTCATATATTTTGCTTTTTTTACTTACAATAAAGTGATTACACAAGAATTCTTGTTATTACTGTTTAGAAGCTCTTGGCTATTACAGACTGCTTTAATAATACAGTGTGAAAATGTAATCCCTAGGCTCTGATTAACCACACAGTTGGTGGGGAATCATAGCACACAAAGTTTTATGTTCCTATAGATCTGATCTATTTTAAATTGCTGATTATAAAAACTACACAGAAGATTATTAAGATTTTTTTTCCAGTTAACTCTTGTTAAAGGGACACTCAGGTTAAATTAAATTTTGATGATTCAGATACAGTATGTAACAACTTTCCAATTTACTTCCATTAAAAAAATGTGCACATTCTTTTATATTTATAGTTTTTGAGTCACCAGATCCTACTGAGCATGTGCAATAATTCACAGCCTATACGTATATGCATTTGTGATTGGCTGATTGCTATCACATGGTACAAGGGAAGTGGAAATATACATAACTTTAAAAATTGTTATAAAAAAAATCTACTACTCATTGGAAGTTCAGACTAAGTGCTATTGCATTGTCTTGTTATCTTGCATTTGTTGATTATGCAAATCTAATGTGTTGACTGGTCCTTTAAGGTTGTTAAGTTAATTTTACATGTTTGGATATTGATATGTTTACGTTGATAATGCTATTTTATACTTTCATAATGCTGAGTATAATTTTGTATATTTATTTGTTTCTACCTGTACCAATCTACTTGTTGCATATGTGACTAAATTTTGAGTGTAATATTTTTAACTTGCTGGTATATTTTTGAGGCTTCTTTATTATCCTTAAAATTGATAATTATATTATTGAAAGTAACACTGTTCATACTTATACATATATGGCAAATATCCAAAAGTAAGCATTTATGTATACCTGAAATGAACTCATGGTATCTACATCATTATGTTATATTCTGTTTACCTATATTTATTGTAGCTAACTGCAAGGCTATTGCTTGTAATAAGGACATAATAACATATCAAACCAAGTAAAAATAACAAATATGCTTAGGTTGAGGACATTGTGCATAATATTTAGTCAAATCCACGTGTGTTGAAATAATAATATTAAGATCACCTTTCATAATATGTCTAGGTTGTCTATTTAATTCATGCTTATACTCTATGGGGCCGATTTATCAATCTGTCAATGTTAAGAAATATTAATCTGTCAAAGTTAAGAACGACCGCTGCTTCTTAACTCATCCGCCACCTCTGAGGTGGCAGATAGCAATCATCCCGATCGAATACGATCAGGATGATTGACACCCCCTGCTAGCCACGAATCTGCAGGGGGCCGCATTGCACAAGCTTGTGCAATGATAAATGCTGACAGTGTATGCTGTCTGCATTTATCGATGTGGGGCGGAGATAATCCGCTATAGCGGATCATGCCCGCCTGCACATTGATAAATCGGCCCCTATATGTAAAATGTGTTGTGGGTTTTTTAATGTATTTCTTCTTCTTTCTTTTCCCTTCGGATCTCTGCACCTATCCCCAGTATCTCCCTTATAGATATTTCACTTAAACTTATTATGTGTAAAGTTTGAGGGATTAATTCCCCCATAAAAATAAAATCAATTATCTCTCATTTATGAGGTTTGGAAACTGACATTGCATTTCTCCAATAAACACATCTCACAGACATTGAGCATTTCAAATTAAAAAAAGACTGGGTAGGGTTGATTTTATATTTGTCCCATACTAGCTCTAGCAGAGGTATAGCTATATTATTTGGAAAATGTCTGACTGTAGACACTGTAAGTTCACATATTGATGGTGAGGGGAGATATTTAATATTGCAGGTAAAAATTAATTCCACTGCCTATACTCTTTGTAATATTTATGCCCCAATCACAAAATAACGGTTTTCTGGGATACTTTGATCCAAGCATTGGTACATTATATGGGAACTAGAATTGTACTAGGAGGTAACTTTAACCTAACACCAAGGCCTACACTTGATAGGAGGTGGCTGCACAAAGAGGCTATAAATGATAGACAGCTAAAATATAAGGGCAGATTTGAAAACACAGTTTTTGATAAGCCTTCCTCAGACCTTGCTTTGTGTGATATATGGAGCCAAAGCTAAATCTTCTCTATCTCGAATAGACTTATTTCTAATCTCGGAATCTTTAATTGCTCAGGTTAAACAGGACAAAATACGTGATATATCAATATCAGATCACAATCCAGTAGAATTAAACCTAGATTCATATAGACTGCGTTCAAATAGAAACACCTTTCACTTCCATTAGTTGGGAATAGGGATTTTCCTGCGGGTAATGACTCCTTTTCTTATTTGGAAGGATCTTGGAATTAGAATGGTGGAAGACGTGTTGGATCCGTTGTCACACACAGTAAGGTCTTTTCAAGAATTGCATGGTAAATCTGGTATCCCTAAAACTAATTTGTATGCCTATTTACAAATGACACATTATATAGATAGTTTACAAAGAAAAGACCCAGGGTTTTGGAATTTATCTTCTTTCGGAATATCACGTGTTGTTTAAAACAGGGAATTACTCTTTATCAGAGTTTTACAAGACACTATTAAAGGGACACTGAACCCAAATTTTTTCTTATGTGATTCAGATAGAGCATACAATTTTAAGCAACTTTCTAATTTACTCCATTTTTAAAATTTTCTTCATTCTCTTGGTATCTTTATTTGAAAAGCAAGGATGGAAGTTTAGATGCCGGCCCATTTTTGTGAACAACCTGGGTTGTTCTTACTGATTGGTGGATAAATTTACCCACCAATAAACAAGTGCTATCCAGGGTTCTAAACCAAAAATTGTCTGGCTCCTTAGCTTATATGCCTTTTACAAATTAACGGCTAGATTACGAGTTTTGCGTTAGAGGCTATGCGGTGTCAATGAGCAGTTTTTTCTCACCGCTGACTTACCTGCAGCGCTGGTATTACGGGTTTTTCAAACCCGGCGTTAAAAGGCAAGAAGTGAGCGTTGAGCAAAATTGTGCTTCGTACCGCACTCCAATACCAGCGCTGCTTAAGTCAGCAGTGAGATGGTCGTACGTGCTCATGCACGATTTCCCCATAGGAATCAATGGGGAGAGCCGGCTGAGAAAAAGTCTAACACCTGCAAAAAAGCAGCTATGTGGCAAGCTCGTGCACTCAAAAAGCTTCTTGCTGCTCTCCCACTGATACAATGTAACAGCTGGCCTGACACGTTTCCCCCAACTCCGGTCGGGCTTTTTCAAAGGCAAAATTGTAATGTATAGTTCTCAAGAGGTGCCTTTTTACTTTAAAGGCGAATTGACCAATCAAAATGAAGGTGTGTGCTCATCGGCCAATGGTGAAAAGGGGTGTGTATACACAATGTCCTACAATCAAATGTTGCTACAGAGAAAGCAGCCGAAATGTCAAATGTTCATATATGCAGATCGCTATAAAATTAGATTAGCAAGTGCACTTAACAATAGGATTTAGCATCAGAAATTCATGTCAAATAAACATTTGGAAAATGACAAATGGATTCGTAAACAATATCCTATATCGGCTTGACAATGCTAACAAAGTTTGGGAGTAAGCCAAAGTGTTCATATGTTTACAATAAGCTATATAATAAAGTGACATATGCAAAAAATATAGAAATTCATCCAAACATGTATAGAAAGTTTAATTGAAAATTCAGTAACAATCTATCCCAACTATAAAAACTATAAAAAACAGGCCATAAAAATCCTAATTCATATAAATACAATGGATGCAATAAAGTGTCCACTACACATTCTTATTGGCTCAAATTACGTTCGTGGGGGGAAAGAGTTATTTATATACAGTTTTTTAAAAAACACCTATGAGGGGCTCATATATTAAACCTAATTGATCTTACACTATGCTAGAAGGGTGACATACTGAAGATATTATTAGAAGAAACGGAAAATATAATAAAATCCATTAAAAACCATTAAAAGTGATATCAACAGTCAATGTGTTAATAATAAATAAGACACTCTAAAAACATTTTATGAGATCAATTAATAGAATAAAATAAAATAAGGAAAATAAAAACACGCCCTATTTGAATGGATTAGAAAGACACAGACCTAGATTTGGAGTTTGGCGGTAGCCGTGAAAACCAGCGTTAGCGGCTCCTAACGCTGGTTTTAGGCTACCGCCGGTATTTAGAGTCACTCAAAATAGGGTCTAACGCTCACTTTTCAGCCGCGACTTTTCCATACCGCAGATCCCCTTACGTCAATTGCGTATCCTATCTTTTCAATGAGATCTTCCTAACTCCGGTATTTAGAGTCGTTTCTGAAGTGAGCGCTAGACATCTAACGACAAAACTCCAGCCGCAGGAAAAAAGTCAGTAGTTAAGAGCTTTCTGGGCTAACGCCGGTTCATAAAGCTCTTAACTACTGTACTCTAAAGTACACTAACACCCATAAACTACCTATGTACCCCTAAACCGAGGTCCCCCCACATCGCCGCCACTCGATTAATTTTTTTTAACCCCTAATCTGCCGACTGCCACCTACGTTATCCTTATGTACCCCTAATCTGCTGCCCCTAACACCGCCGACCCCTGTATTATATTTATTAACCCCTAATCTGCCCCCCACAACGTCGCCGCCAGCTACCTACACTTATTAACCCCTAATCTGCCGTCCGCACGCCGCCGCCAGCTACATTATCCCTATGTACCCCTAATCTGCTGCCCCTAACACCGCCGACCCCTGTATTATATTTATTAACCCCTAATCTGCCCCCCACAACGTCTCCGCCAGCTACCTACACTTATTAACCCCTAATCTGCCGAGCGGACCTGAGCGCTACTATAATAAAGTTATTAACCCCTAATCCGCCTCACTAACCCTATAATAAATAGTATGAACCCCTAATCTGCCCTCCCTAACATCGCCGACACCTAACTTCAATTATTAACTCCTAATCTGCCGACCGGAGCTCACCGCTATTCTAATAAATGTATTAACCCCTAAAGCTAAGTCTAACCGTAACACTAACACCCCCCTAAATTAAATATAATTTAAATCTAACTAAATACATTAACTCTTATTAAATAAATTATTCCTATTTAAAGCTAAATACTTACCTGTAAAATAAATCCTAATATAGCTACAATATAAATTATATTTATATTATAGCTATTTTAGGATTTATATTTATTTTACAGGTAACTTTGTATTTATTTTAACCAGGTACAATAGCTATTAAATAGTTAAGAACTATTTAATAGCTAAAATAGTTAAAATAATTACAAATTTACCTGTAAAAGAAATCCTAAACTAAGTTACAATTAAAACTAACACTATACTATCAATAAATTAATTAAATAAACTACCTACAATTACCTACAATTAACCTAACACTACACTATCAATAAATTAATTAAATACAATTGCTACAAATAAATACAATTAAATAAACTAGTTAAAGTACAAAAAATAAAAAAGAACTAAGTTACAAAAAATAAAAAAATATCTACAAACATAAGAAAAATATTACAACAATTTTAAACTAATTACACCTACTCTAAGCCCCCTAATAAAACAACAAAGCCCCCCAAAATAAAAAATGCCCTACCCTATTCTAAATTACTAAAGTTAAAAGCTCTTTTACCTTACCAGCCCTGAACAGGGCCCTTTGCGGGGCATGCCCCAAGAAGTTCAGCTCTTTTGCCTGTAAAAAAAAACCATACAATACCCCCCCCAACATTATAACCCACCACCCACATACCCCTAATCTAACCCAAACCCCCCTTAAATAAACCTAACACTAAGCCCCTGAAGATCATCCTACCTTGTCTTCACCTCACCAGGTATCACCGATCCGTCCTGGCTCCAAAATCTTCATCCAACCCAAGCGGGGGTTGGCGATCCATCATCCAGTGCCTGAAGAGGTCCAGAAGAGGCTCCAAAGTCTTCATCCTATCCGGGAAGAAGAGGCGATCCGGACCGGCAACCATCTTGATCCAAGCGGCATCTTCTATCTTCATCCGATGACGACCGGCTCCATCCTGAAGACCTCCACCGCGGACCCATCTTCTTCCGGCGACGTCCAACTGCAGAATGACGGTTCCTTTAAGGGACGTCATCCAAGATGGCGTCCCTCGAATTCCGATTGGCTGATAGGATTCTATCAGCCAATCGGAATTAAGGTAGGAATATTCTGATTGGCTGATGGAATCAGCCAATCAGAATCAAGTTCAATCCGATTGGCTGATCCAATCAGCCAATCAGATTGAGCTCGCATTCTATTGGCTGTTCCGATCAGGTTAATTGTAGGTAATTGTAGGTAGTTTATTTAATTAATTTATTGATAGTCTAGTGTTAGATTTATTTGTAACTTAGGTTAGGATTTCTTTTACAGGTAAGTTTTTAATTATTTTAACTATTTTAGCTATTAAATAGTTCTTAACTATTTAATAGCTATTGTACCTGGTTAAAATAAATACAAAGTTACCTGTAAAATAAATATAAATCCTAAAATAGCTATAATATAATTATAATTTATATTGTAGCTATATTAGGATTTATTTTACAGGTAAGTATTTAGCTTTAAATAGGAATAATTTATTTAATAAGAGTTAATTAATTTCGTTAGATTTAAATTATATTTAATTTAGGGGGGTGTTAGTATTAGGGTTAGACTTAGCTTTAGGGGTTAATACATTTATTAGAATAGCGGCGAGATTCGGTCGGCAGATTAGGGGTTAATAATTGAAGTTAGGTGTCGGCGATGTTAGGGAGGGCAGATTAGGGGTTAATACTATTTATGATAGGGTTAGTGAGGCGGATTAGGGGTTAATAACTTTATTATAATAGCGGTGCGGTCCGGTCGGCAGATTAGGGGTTAATAAGTGTAGGCAGGTGGAGGCGACGTTGTGGGGGGCAGATTAGGGGTTAATAAATATAGGGGTCGGCGATGTTAGGGCAGCAGATTAGGGGTACATAGGGATAATGTAAGTAGCGGCGGTTTACGGAGCGGCAGATTAGGGGTTAATAATAATATGCAGGGGTCAGCGATAGCGGGGGGCGGCAGATTAGGGGTTAATAAGTGTAAGGTTAGGGTAGTTTAGACTCGGGGTACATGTTAGAGTGTTAAGTGCAGACGTCGGAAGGGTTACCGCATAGCAAACAATGGGGCTGCGTTAGGAGCTGAACGCGGCTTTTTTGCAGGTGTTAGGTTTTTTTTCAGCTCAAACAGCCCCATTGTTTCCTATGGGAGAATCGTGCACGAGCACGTTTTTGAGGCTAGCCGCGTCCTTAAGAAACTCTGGTATCGAGAGTTGAAGCTGCGTTAAAAATGCTCTATGCTCCTTTTTTGGAGCCTAACGCAGCCTTTATGTGGACTCTCGATACCAGAGTTATTTTTATGGTGCGGCCAGTAAAACGCGGGCGTTAGTTTTTCGGGTCGTTACCGACAAAACTCCAAATCTAGCCGACAGTTTGATTCTTGAAAATTGATCAGGACTATGAATATACACTGTGATCTCACTACACGTGTTGATTTACCCACAATTATTAGTTCATTTGATTTGATTAGTTCCCTAAATGATAAAATGTTAAAAACTTATTATATAGAAAAAACTTTTATAAAAAAGCTGCCACGTCTATATCTATATTTAATCCTAGCGGTTGCAATGTTTTTAACTTGTAAAGCCACTTGGTCTCTAACTTCCTAAGTTCCAGTAGTCTATTAGGTTTCGTATGTGGGACATAATCTATTACTTGTACTTTTAAGGAACTTGGGTTACTTCCATGACAGTCTAAAAAATGTTTTGGAACACTATGATTATCAAATTTTTCTTTAATGTTGTATAAATGTTCATTGGTCCTCCGTCTTATTTTCCTTTTTGTGCGACCTACATATAGAAGGCCACACCCACATTCTAAAAGGTAGACAACATATATTGAGTCACAGTTACTTTTAAAATCAATGTTGTATATTTCTGTAAATTGACTGTTGTAATCTTACACTTATTAACCCCTAATCTGCCACCCCCGACATTGTCGACACCTACATTATATTTATTAACCCCTAATCTGTCGCTCCGGACACCGCCGCCACCTACATTATACTTATGAACCCCTAATCTGCTGCCCCCAACATCGCCGACACCTAAATTATATTTACTAACCCCTAATCAGCTGCCCCCAATGTCGCTGCCACCTACCTACACTTATTAACCCCTAATCTGCCGCCCCAACATCGCCGCCACGATAATAATCATATTAACCCCTAAACCGCGCACTCCCGCCTCGCAAACATTAGTTAAATATTATTAACCCCTAATCTGCCATCCCTAATATTGCCGCCACCTACCTACATTTATTAACCCCTAATCTGCTGCCCCCAACATCGCTGCCAATATACTAAATGTATTAACCCCTAAACCTAATTCTAACCCTAACACCACCTAACAAATATAATTTAAATAAATCTAAATAAAATTACTATAATTAGCTAAATTATTCCTATTTAAAACTAAATACTTACCTATAAAATAAACCCTAAGCTAGCTACAATATAACTAATAGTTACATTGGATCTAGCTTAGGGTTTATTTTTATTTTACAGGCAAGTTTGTATTTATTTTAATGAGGTAGAATAGTTATTAAATAGTTATTAACTATTTAATAACTATCTAGCTAAAATAAATACAAAAGTACCTGTAAAATAAAACCTAACCTAAGTTACAAGAACACCTAACACTGCACTATAATTAAATAAATTAACTAAATTAAATACAATTCCCTAAATTAAATACAATTAGCTAAATTAAATTAAATTAGCTAAAGTACAAAAAAACCCACTAAATTACAGAAAATAATAAACAAATTACAAGATATTTAAACTAATTACACCTAATCTAATAGCCCTATCAAAATAAAAAAGCCCCCCCAAAATAAAAAAAACCCCCTAGCCTTAACTAAACTACCAATAGCCCTTAAAAGGGCCTTTTGCGGGGCATTGCCCCAAAGTAATCAGCTCTTTTACCTGTAAAAAAAAATACAAACAACCCCCAACAGTAAAACCCACCACCCACACAACCAACCCCCAAATAAAATACGATCTAAAAAAACCTAAGCTCTCCATTGCCCTGAAAAGGGCATTTGGATGGGCATTGCCCATAAAAGGGCAGTTAGCTCTTTTGCGGCCCAAAGTCCCTAACCTAAAAATACAACCCACCCAATAGACCCTTAAAAAAACCTAACACTAACCCCCTGAAGATCGACTTACTGTTCTGAAGATCCAACATCCATCCTCAAGGAAGCGGCAAAAGTCTTCATCCAACCGGGCCGAAGTCCTCAACGAAGCCGGGAGAAGTCTTCATCCAAGCAGGGCGAAGTGGTCCTCCAGATGGGCAGAAGTCTTCATCCAGACGGCATCTTCTATCTTCATCCATCCAACGCAGAGCGGCTCCATCTTCAAGACATCCAACGCGGAGCATCCTCTTCATCCGACGGACTAACAACGAATGAAGTTACCTTTAAGTAACGTCATCCAAGATGGCATCCCTTAGACAATCAGCCAATAGGATTGAGCTTGCATTCTATTGGCTGTTCCATTGGCTGTGTCGTGCTTGTGATTGGTAATTGGCTGCAGGGTAGGACAGAAGTGGGTGTGAATGGGCTACATACCTGCTGGAGCTGAGAGTATCCTGAGCCACGCTAGCATAGTGCCCTCAAAAGCTGCTTTGACTTTTCCTTCTTCCCTCTGTGTGCTGTTTACTTCCGGGAGAGCTGCTGTATATACACTGTCTGCAGCATGGTGTACACCATCTGACTGCAGGATGTTTGTAAGTAGATAACACTTGCCTGACTTGTATTATTGCTGCTAGGAGGGACTAGGTTAAAAAACTTGTACCATTTAAGTGCTTCTTGGAAGCAGTGTGCCCTCCATCTGACCCACCCTGCACATTCTTTTAAAATTGGCAATTGCTCTGAATTCAGGATGGGTGATGGGGCAGCACAACTCTATCTTTATACTGCTGGCAAATGCTCTCTGGCAATGTGCTCTACTGCTCCTAGTGATTTGTGATTAAAAATCAGTGCGGGGGGGGGGGGGGGGGGGTCTAATGTCACTGATTACCCTGCCTATATAAATCATTATTTTCAGTGCTTGTTTAGTTTTTTTCACCTATTAACCCTTTTGGCTGCCAGAGTGATGTTAGTTGTAGTAGTAAGTGATGTGTTTCAGCCCTTTATATATTGTGAGAGAGAAGAAGAAGAGAGAGAGAAGAAGAGAGAGAAAGATAAGTGAGAGAGAAAGTGAGAAAGAGAAGTGAGAGAGAAAGAGAAGTGAGAGAGAAAGAAAGAAAGAGAAAGAGCGAGAAAGAGAGAGAGCAAGAAAGAGAGAGCGAGAAAGAGAGAGAGAGCGAGAGAGATAGAGAGACCGAGAAAGAGAGAGAGGGAAAGAGCAGGAAAGAGAGAGTGAGAAAGAGAGAGCGCGAGAAAGAGAGAGTGAGAGAGTGAGAGAGAGAGTGAGAGAGAGAGTGTGCGTGAGAGAGTGTGTGCGAGAGAGAGTGTGTGTGAGTGTGAGAGAGTGTGTGAGAGAGAGCAAGTGTGAGAGCGAGTGTGTGAGCGAGTGTGAGAGCGAGTGTGAGAGAGAGTGTGTAAAAGAGAGAAAGAATGTGTGAGAGAGAGTGTGAGAGAGAGAGTGATTGGTGGCTGAACATAGATACCTAATGTGATTGGCTCACCCATGTGCATTGCTGTTTCTTCAACAAAGGATATCTAAAGAATAAAACAAATTCGATAATAGAACTAAATTGGAATGTTGTTTAAAATTGTATTCTCTACCTGAATCATGAAAGAAAAATGTTGTGCTTTATGTCCCTTTAAGGACACCTCAGACACAAATTCTGGACATCTCATAAATGTTGAAAAGATGGTAAAAAACCTGTTTCATTGTATATAGGCATGTGGAAATAGTTTACCTACAATGAAAGCCATTAATAAAAAATATTGCTAGGATAAAACTTAAAGCCCTCCAGCCCCAAATACACCTATTTGAGGCTGGTGTATTTCTGTACACCATTTGTGTTGAATGAGTATAAATAGTGGAACTGCATTTGCCTATATTACTAGATTTGAATTAGTTTCTTACCTGTATGCTTGTGTTGTAAAGATTGCTAATCATCATTGTGCAACCTGCCAATTTAATATTACATTTAAGCTAACTCTATTGAGTTCATATATGTGCCAGTGCCTCACCAGCCTCTGACCTCACCGCACGTCACTGGAATCTAGGGGTATCAATGGACCCAATGTGTGCCAGGAAAGCATTCCCCATACCATAACACCGCCACCACCACCTTGCACATTTTTCAGACATGACAGGTCCATGGATTCATGCTGTTTCACCAAATTCCGAGCCTGCCATCAACATCACGCACTAGGAACTTTGATTCGTCAGACCAAGCAACTTTTTCTAGTCTTTGATGGTTCAGTGCTGGTGATGTTTTGCCCACAGAAACTGATAGTAGGAAGGTTGTTCTGATGTATTTATACCAAAACTGTGGCCATGTGATGTGCAACGCAGTGGGAAAATAGATGATGAATTTAATGACAGTTATTAACCTATAACCACAGCACTTCATGTAACATTTTCTTCCTTTATTAACCTTTTAGTGACTGGACCACTTTTCAATTTTCTTACCGTTAAGGACCAGGGATATTTTAAAATTTCTGCTGTGTTTATGTTTAGCTGTAATTATCCTCTTACTCATTTACTGTACCCACACATATTATATACCATTTTTCTTGCCATTAAATTAAAGATACCATTATTTTCATAATATTTTATAATTTACTATAAACAAAATTGAAAAATATGATGAACAAAATTGAAACCCCCCCACACTTTTTCTAACTTTGACCCCCAAAATCTGTTACACATCTACAACCGCCAAAAAACACCCATGTTAAATAGTTTCTAAATTTTGTCCTGAGTTTAGAAATACCCAATGTTTACATGTTCGTTACTTTTTTTTGCAAGTTACAGGGCGATAAGTACAAGTAGAACTTTGCTATTCCCAAAGCATTTTCTTTCAAAATTAGCAATAGTTACATTGTAACACTGTAACAGTGATATCTGTCACTGAATAACCCTTCACACACACACATATATATATATATATATATATATATATATATATATATATATATATATATATTTTTTTTTAGTAGACAACCCAAAGTATTGATCTATGCCAATTTTGGTATATTTCATGCCACCATTTCCCCCCACTTTTTCACAAACTAGGTTTCTCACTGAAATTATTTACAAACAGCTTGTGCAATTATGGCACAAATGGTTGTAAATGCTTCTCTGGGATCCCCTTTGTTTAGAAATAGCAGACATATATGACTTTGGCATTGCTTTTTTGTAATTAGAAGGCCACTAAATGTCGCTGCACACCACACTTGTATTATGCCCAGTAGAGAAGGGGTTAATAAGGTAGAGGGTTAATTTTAGCTTTAGTGTAGGGATCAGCCTCCCAACTGACACATCCCACCCCTGATCCTTCCTTGACCCCTCTCAAACAGCTATCTTCCCTACCCCACCCCACAATTGTCACCACCATCTTATACAGTGGCAGAAAGTCTGCCAGTACTAAAATAAAAGGCTTTTTAAAAAAAATATATATTCTGCAGTGTAGGATCCCCTTTAGCCCGCAACCTCCCTGATCCCCCCCAAACAGCTCTCTAACCCTCCCCCTCTACCTATTTGCCGCCATCTTGGGTACTGGCAGCTGTCTGCCAGTACCCAGTTTACTATAAAATTGCATTTTTTCTCTCACTGCATCGGTTGTTAAAAAAAAGGGTATTGCACGATGCCTCAATATCGAGGTATCACTGCAATACCCTGAAAGAGGCTGGAATTGATGTAGGAGCCACAAGTCATCAGGTAGATTTTTTTAATGTATAAGGGCTGCTTGTCTTTGTAGCAGCATGAACACTGTTGTCATTAGAGCTCTATTTGTTAAAAATACACTGTAAATCTGCAGCACTTGCTAATTATTGTGTGTGTGCAAATTAAACCATGTGTGTGTGCCCACAGGAGGCCAAAACGATCATCTGGGGTTGCCTTTTCCTTGTTCAGAGGAGAATTGCTTGGTATTTTGGGGCTGGACTGATCTTGTCGGTGGGATCAGACTGATATACTACAGGAAAGTTTTCCTCTGTGAAAAGCACAATTGGGCAGAAAGAAGCTACTTCCAGGTTGTAACCGGGCCATAGAACAAGCTATTGTTGCTGCTGTTTGTTCCTGGCAGACTGCTTCTCTTTCTGTTTTGACTATATTTCAGAACTGACCCAGAATACTATGTGATTGTCAAGGCTGCTGGCACAAAAATACAAGTTCAGGACTGCTGGCCCAAAGTCTCCCTCAGACCTTAGTTTGGTCAGTACCTCCTCCAACCACCCAGAATGTATGTTTAAAGGGACAGTCTACTTTCTACTGATCACCTGACGAAGAGGTGTTGATCTTGAACGCGTAGTGAGAAGTGTGTGTATCAGCTGGCCGGCTACTTGCGTACGTCTTACCTACTGCTCGTTTAGGACGGACATTCTGTTTTTCATTTTATAACAAGTGCAAGTATTTAGATTTTTTAACTTTGACGTTTTTATGTATAATATGCATTTTCATAGAAATGAAATTTTATTAGTATATTGAAGCTTTGAGTCAAGTCTCATTTTATATTTAAAGGCTTCATCCAGTCATGTCTTTTTGCTTTGTCCTGTGTGTGTGTACAGATGTATTTATATATGTATTTGTGTCTGTAAATACATATGTGCACATATAAATACATCTGTACACACATAAATACATATATATATATATATATATATATATATATATATATATATACATACACATATACACACACATACACATATCCATATTTAGCAATGTATATGTATTTATCTCAACGTTAAAGCCCTTTGCCTTCTTTTTTCTAACACCTGAGACCTCATAACTTTGAGCCTTTATAACTTTTGTGTGCAATAATGTTTATGTTATTATGAGTGTAACTTTACTTTGCCATCTATTTTTGATTGTTTTGCAAACCAAACAAGTTGCACAAAACACGTTATCTAGAGCTCCGAGGACGCTGTAATCACTCTAGCATAAATCCTGATTGCGCTCAAGCGATCACGTTTACATTCAACTTGTAATATTAGCGGTAAACCCAACAAGTGCAAACACTAGCGATAAACCCCTTATTGCTCGAGCTCCACTCGTAATATTGTCCATTATGTTTAACTCTTTTATGGTCAAGGGCAGAAAATAATACTTAGAGACAGGGCCATCTTTAATATTGACTGGACCCTGGGCAAACATTTTCTTCGCCCCCCCCATGCAATTTCACTCTCCACCCCAACATCCCAAAAAACAAACAAATCAAATTTTTTTTTTAAATTATTGGCCCCAGCAATGGATCATCCAAAAAAAAATTGAAATAACTTGAAATATGTGAAACTGGACATAAGCAAGCAGTAATAATAAGTAAATAAATATATAAATTCCTCCACTGTGGATTAATTTAATATACTTTGGAATGTGATTCTGGTGTGAGATTAGCTGGTTAAAGAGATTCAGGGCAGCCAACAGGAGCAAAGCAAGGTAAAGACTGAAGAGGAAGCATGGAGGTGCAGACAAATATAACTTTTTACTGACTGGAACAGCAGAACTACTATGGGAAGCTATAAAATCTGAGACAGAGAAAAAAATAAATTATAACAATAAACCTTACCTTAATGTGTGAAGTATCAGGATGACACTATGGCCTCTAGTTATCAAGCCGTCAACCGCAAATACGCTGGAATTCCGCAGCGTATTTGTGGCGAGGCTGATTCGCCTTAGTTATCAAGCCCTACTGCCCGGCAAAAGTAGAATATAGTGACGTAAGCTTTGATCTGCCGGACTCAGTCCGACACAGATCGATGCTTACGTCACTACAGATGTTCTGAACGCAAGTTCGGCACAATCTGACTACTTTTGGTAGTTATCAAACTACTAGCAGGTATGCTTGCCACTATTCCAGGCCAGCGTACCTGGATTTCAATCCGCCGCCCTAGAGGCGGCGGATCCCATAGGAATCAATGGGAGTCTGACCATAGCAAAAGCTCATGTTCGCTGCTGCCCGATATCCCATTGATTCCTATGGGAAACGTCTGCACCTAACACCCTAACATGTACCCCGAGTCTAAACACCCCTAATCTGCCCCCCCTACACCGCAGCAACTAAATAAATGTATTACCCCCTAAACCGCCGCTCCCGGACCCCGCCACAACTATAATAAAGTTATTAACCCCTAAACCGCTGCTCCCGGATCCCGCCACAACCTACATTATACATATTAACCCCTAATATACCGGCCTCTACACTGCCGCAACTAAATAAAGTTATTCCCCCCTCAACCGCCGCTCCCGGACCCCGCCGCAACTATAATAAATATGTTAACCCCTAAACCGCCGCTCCCGAACCCCGCCGCCACCTACATAATACCTATTAACCCCTATCCTGCCCCCCCTATACCGCCGCCACTATAATAAAATTATTAACCTCTAAACCTAAGTCTAACACTAACCCTAACACCCCCCTAACTTAAATATTAATTAAATAAATCTAAATAATATTACTCTTATTAACTAAATTAATCCTATTTAAAACTAAATACTTACCGATAAAATAAATCCTAATATAGCTACAATATAACTAATAATTACATTGTAACTATTTTAGGATTTATTTTTATTTTACAGGCAAGTTTGTATTTATTTTAACTAGGTACAATAGCTATTAAATAGTTAATAACTATTTAATAGCTACCTAGTTAAAATACAAAATTACCTGTAAAATAAATCCTAACCTAAGTTACAATTACACCTAACACTACACTTTCATTAAATAAATTATTCCAATTTAAAACTAAATACTTACCTGTAAAATAAACCCTAAGATAGCTACAATGTAATTAATAATTACATTGTAGCTATCTTAGGATTTCTATTTATTTTACAGGCAAGTTTGTATTTATTTTAACTAGGTACAATAGTTATTAGAAAGTTATTAACTATTTAATAACTACCTAGCTAAAAGAAATACAAAATTACCTGCAAAATAAATCCTAACCTAAGTTACAATTAAGCCTAACACTACACTATCATTAAATTAATTAAATAAATTAGCTACCAATACCTACAATTAAATACAATTACATAAACTAAACTAAATTACAAAAACAAACAAACACTAAATTACAGAAAATAAAAAAATATTACAAAAATTTTAAACTAATTACACCTAATCTAAGCCCCCTAATAAAATAAAATAAAAAATAATAATAAAAGTCCCTACCCTATTCTACATTACAAAGTAATCAGCTCTTTTACCAGCCCTTAAAAGGGCTTTTTGCGGGGCATGCCCCAAAGTAATCAGCTCTTTTGCCTGTAAAAAAACAAAACAACCCCCCAACATTAAAAACCACCACCCACATACCCCTACTCTAACCCACCCAAACCCCCCTTAAATGAACCTAACACTACCCCCCCTGAAGATCTCCCTACCTTGAGCCGTCTTTACCCAGCCGGGCCGAAGTCTTCATCCGATAGGGCAGAAGAGGACATCCAGACCGGCAAAAGTCTTCATCCTATTCGGGCAGAAGAGGACATTCGGACCGGCAGACATCTTCATCCAAGCGGCATATTCTATCTTCATCCATTCGACGAGGAGCGGCTCCATCTTCAAGACCTCCGGCGCGGAACATCCTTCCTGCACGACGACTACCCGACAAATGGATCAGCCAATAGGATTGAACTTCAATCTGATTGGCTGATAGCATCAGCCAATCAGATATTTCCTACCTTATTTCCGATTGGCTGATAGAATCCTATCAGCCAATCGGAATTCGAGGGACGCCATCTTGGATGACGTCATTTAAAGGACCAGCCATTCATCGGGTAGTCGTTGTGCAGGAAGGATGTTCCGCGCCGGAGGTCTTGAAGATGGAGCCGCTCCCTGTCGGATGGATGAAGATAGAAGATGCCGCTTGGATGAAGATGTCTGCCGGTCCGAATGTCCTCTTCTGCCCGGATAGGATGAAGACTTCTGCTGCCCTGGATGTCCTCTTCTGCCTCATCGGATGAAGACTTCGGCCCGGCTGGTTGAAGACGACTCAAGGTAGGGAGATCTTCAGGGGGGTAGTGTTAGGTTTATTTAAGGGGGGTTTGGGTGGGTTAGAGTAGGGGTATGTGGGTGGTGGGTTTTAATGTTGGGGGGGAGCCCTTAAAAGGGCAAAAGCCCTTTTAAGGGCTGGTAAAAGAGCTGAACTTTGTAATGTAGAATAGGGTAGGGACTTTTATTATTTTTTTTTAATTTTATTTTATTACTGGGTTTAGATTAGGTGTAATTAGTTTAAAATTCTTGTAATATTTTTTTATTTTCTATAATTTAGTGGCGTTTTTTTTTTGTAATTTAGTTTAGTTTATTTAATTGTATTTAATTGTAGGTATTGGTAGCTAATTTATTTAATTAATTTAATGATAGTGTAGTGTTAGGTTTAATTGTAACTTAGGTTAGGATTTATTTTACAGGTAATTTTGTATTTCTTTTAGCTTGGTAGTTATTAAATAGTTAATAACTATTTAATAACTATTGTACCTAGTTAAAATACATACAAAGTTGCCTGTAAAATAAATATAAATCCTAAGATAGCTACAATGTAATTATTAATTACATTGTAGCTATCTTAGGGTTTATTTTACAGGTAAGTATTTAGTTTTAAATTGGAATAATTTATTTAATGATAGTGTAGTGTTAAGTGTAATTGTAACTTAGGTTAGTTTTTATTTTACAGGTAATTTTGTATTTATTTTAACTAGGTAGCTATTAAATAGGGGGGGCAGGATAGGGGTTAATAGGTATTATGTAGGTTGCGGCGGGGTCCGGGAGCGGCGGTTTAGGGGTTAACATATTTATTATAGTTGCGGCGGGGTCTAGGAGCGGCGGTTTAGGGGTTAACATATTTATTATAGTTGCAGCGGGGTCCGGGAGTGGCGGTTTAGGGGTTAACATATTTATTATAGTTGTGGTGTGGTCCGGGAGTGGCGGTTTAGGGGTTAATAACTTTATTTAGTTGCGGGGGGCTCCGGGGGCGCCGGTATAGGGGGTAGAACAGTATAGTATAGTGTGAGTGTTTAGTGACAGGGGTATCAATAAAGCTGGGAAAATGCCGAAGAGCAGCGAGATTGATGATTGATAACTATCACAGTCCGCTGCTCATTGCCCCGTACTTGGTGCACGGCTTTTTGACAGATTTATTGATAACTTTGGCGAGCGTATTCAGGTCCACAGCGGCGATGTGAGGTGAGCTTAGGCGAGCGTATTGGGGCCGGTGAAGGCAGGTAATTATGGAGCTTCATAACTAGAGGCCTATACATCAGCCACAGCAGCACATGTTACTTATTTGCTAGGAACATGTTCCCTCTCACCCTGCACTAGACGATGCTGCATGGGAGAGGGGCGTGTGTGCACTCACTTATTCTTCCCACTGACACCTTTCTACAAAGCACTGTTCCCCTAACAAACTTCAGTTAGTTGATCTTAGGGCCACAACAGAAAGAGCAGGGCTAAGGGGACCAGCAAACTGGATGCTGTCTGTCCAAGGCTGCATGGATACAGTGTGAGACGAGTCACACAGCGTCAAGACTGAAAAGAGCAGTGTGTGCAGCTGCATAGATGATCAAATCCTCATGTGCCTGCTGCTCCAGTTTTCTGCTGCATGCGCCTACAGTCAGCCCTACCCGGAAACAATCCCCACCACCAGAGTAGTTACCTGGTAACAGTGGTAACCTCAGCAGGACCTTTTCTGATGCAGTGGGATTGGCTGGATGCCGAGTTAGGGCTTAGCATTCAGTGCTGCACATTGCACATCTAAAACAGCACATGGCACTAGCTTGGCATGTCACATGACACCGGCACGGTCTTGCACAGTTTCTCACAAATAAATATAAGCAGATAACTTTTGACTGTGACAGTATTAGGACTGACTGTGTGTGTTCCCCAATGTGACATGACATCAGCAGTCTGGCATTTTTTTAGGACTCTTGGGCCCCTCAACAAAGACTGGGCCCTGGGCTTTTGCTCTGTGTTAAAGACAACCCTGCTTAGGGGTAAAAAACACTTAATTAAAATAAAATGATAAAAAAATAAACTTTAATAAAATAAAATGTATTAAAATATATATAAATATATTTCATTAAAATAAATGTAAAACATTTTTTACTATATGTGTTCACTGGGACAGAAGGGGAGGGGCCAAGACAACCTATTGTTAACGCATATATACAAAGCTTATTTAATATTAATATGTCCCCTTAAAAATGTTTGTACTAAAACATTCACACCTCACAACAGACATACATTTTGCTGGATAGTCTCAGTCCTTTACTCTTTCCCTCCACCAGCATTCCCATTCCTATAAATGTCACGTTGTAGATAAACTTCTGTCTGCCAAAATCTCACCCACAGTGCAGCCTTGCCTATGTCAAATTTTGTCAAGTTTTGCCCTAACTCTAACCCTGGTTGCCATAACACTACAAACTTTATCTGACTTAACCCCAGGCTTTTGGCCCCAGATGGGAGTTATAAACAATAAATAGCAGCTTATGTAATTTTTTACTTTGTTTTCTAAACTAGTCTAATCCATTAACCATTTGAATAAGTGCAACTGCCAAAATTACAAAAGGATATAACAGGAAAATCTAGTTATGCGCTATATATACATACACTATCGGTCAAAAGTTTTAAAAACCTGACAATTAAGTAGTTCAAGTCTAGTCAATAAGGTTAGGTTTATCAAAAACTGAAAAATAATATACATTTCAGAATTATAAACAAAGGCCATTTTCAGGGATCAAGTAATGGTGTTCTGAGGCAATTAAAGTAAATTAGGCCTTGGAAGTTGATGCTTACAATTCCAACAGGTGTCAGAACTTGATAGCTTACAAACCCTTTGTCTAAAAGCACCCTCTCTTAAACATTATTTGGACAATATTGTACTGCATGAAGTAGTATATTGCTTTTATAATGGTGGAGAAAAGGCAATTAAGATAGACAGATATACAGACCATTATAACACTTACAAGTATAGGTCTTTCCTTTAGAGAAATTGCAAAAAAGCCAAGGTGTTAGTGAATAAAGTTTTCTACACCATTAAGGCACTGAAGGAAACTCTTCACAGGAAGAGGTATGGCAAACCGAAATACAGAACTATATCAGAATACATGTTTCTGAGAGCCAACGACTTTCTTAAAGGGACACTAAACACCTGATAAAAATCATTAAAAAGTATGTTTTATTATGAATTAAAATCAAGTAATCACTACTGTCTAGTTTATTTGTTCACCTTACCCCTAAGTGTTGAAAAAAATCGATTTGAAGATGAATGCTAATAAGGTGCATTATTCTCCCATGTAAGGTGCCATATTAGAACGCACGTTACACTGGGTCACAGCAGTCATGTGACTTGTGCATATGAAAAAGTGCAGTAATATATGTAATGCAGATGTATGAAAATAAAATATTGCATAGAACAAATCTCCAGTGAAAAGTATTTGCAGCATGAGTTATTTAGTCTATTTTCTTCACGGAGTCTCTCTGCTCTCTCCAGTCTCTTCCCCCTCGGCCCCTCCCTCTCCAGACCGGAGCTTGTCAGACTCAGAGAAGAGAATGATTTACATTTATAATCCTGCCGAGTGCTATGTACAGTCACACACATTAGGAATGTCAGTGGTAACGTTTGAAAAAGTAAGCTTTGTTTGCATAGAAAAACATAATAATAAAATGTTTTATTCCCGTAACAGATTTATAACATAAACTGCAGCACAAGCTCTGTCTGCATAACATTGAGTGCTGCTGTGTTTTTTATATGCACACATTATAGGTACTCTAGGGAGATGTGAAGTGTGTCATGTGACTCCTGTGCTGTTAAAATATGGCGGCATACATAGCTGCATCAAGCCCTAGATATGTATAGTAATAGAAACAATTTTCTTGAAATGTTTTGTGTAAGCTGAAGTTACAGCATAAAGAGCTGTACTCAGTTTTTTATTATTACACAGTAGAAGTTAGTTTGAATGATTTTTAGCAGTCAAGTGTTTAATGTCCCTTTAATAG
Organism: Bombina bombina; assembly: GCF_027579735.1. Classification (NCBI taxonomy): domain Eukaryota; kingdom Metazoa; phylum Chordata; class Amphibia; order Anura; family Bombinatoridae; genus Bombina; species Bombina bombina. The sequence continues at coordinate 596,290,070 of NC_069499.1, read as the reverse complement.
CACATATTAACACTGGTTGAGGCAAGCAGGTCTCACTTTCAGTTGTGAAAAGAAAACTTTAAACTGCAGATTTGACAAAAAAATAATTAGGTTTGCCTGTGCCACAAAGCATCTCCAGTGGACTGTCTTATGGGCTGGTAAATAAAAAATTGAAATCTTTGCTTTTAGGCACAGTTTGTTTTATATGGTGTAAAGTAGTTTTTTTTAAAAGGATGGTTCCTTATTGTGTGACAAACTTTCAAACATGGTAGAAGAAGGGTGATGAGCTGGGGACTTAAGTTATAAGTGGTCGCCTGAATCAAAAAAGACTACATAATTTTTCAGAGCCATGCAATACCTTCTTATATACACCTAGTTAGGGGCTCACAATACAGTAAGATAATGACCCAAAACATGCCTGCAGTCTGTGTCAGAACTCCCTTAGAAGAAAAGAACAAGATGATAGGCTTCAGATCATGGATTGGCCAGCACAGTATCTAGACTTTAAACCCCAACATGGTTTAAGAATGAAGGGTGAAAGTAAAGCAACAGCTTTTGTGGGAACTTCTGCAACACTCTTGGGAAGAACTGTATGTGTATGTTATATCTGCAAAAGGTGGCAACTTTGATTAGTCAAAAATGTATGTTACATTTTGTTAAACATAATAATTCCATTATTTCTCTTTTATCTCTGTTTATTTGTTTTATACTTTAATTACAAAGTACATTAAGATATTACACTGCAGACATTTCAATATAAACTCGAACATTTATAAATGAATGCGTTTGTGCGTGTGTGTATAAATATATACAGTATATATATATATATATATATATATATATATATATACTTTGTCTAATGAAGGGGTGAGATCCCCAAAATGTCACATGCTGTAATTAATGTGCCATTAAATCAAATTTTCACAAATTCCAGTAAGTGCATGCCTTTTGTGGAGTTATAAGAATTTTTTGCCTGCACCTTGGTGGTTGACTTGGAGGTGAGAGTGCGCATTCTTTCTGGACTGTATATATACCGCTATCTCTGTTTGTTCTAGAGCCAATAAAAATGGTGCCAGTATGGGCACAGAAATGTCTGGATTCCATTGATTCTAATTATATGAATTAAAGGTGATGTTTTATATTTATCTCAAAATCTCTGCATTGTTGTTTGTGTATTAGATTACACTGAGCAACCTGGTGGATGTGTATTGTTCAAGCGAGTGCACTTTATCAGATATATTATTATTGCATAGGCCAACAAGGCCGGTGCCTACTGCGAAAGATTATGGGGGCGGCACTTGACTGATGAACTGAATATCTGGCCAGGGTTTTAATTTTTTTTTTTTATTTTGCTAGGGCGGTTTACCGCCGAGCGCTCACGTGACCGCTTTTTGTTTTAACCAGCCAGCCACCTATCTCTTTGCATGCAGCCGCCGCACACATGGCTTGAGGCAGTCTTTCAGGCCAGGTGGCAGGGTAACAGTCAGAGTCAGAGAAGAAAACTGACACAGCCGGGAGGAGACTCACTGATCAGCGGAGCAGGGCAATAACTCAGGTAGGGTACTGTTACGGTTGCCTCCAGGCTGGCTGGAAGTTGGACCGTAGAAAAGGATGCTCCTAGCGCTCACCAAAGGATCATCAGCACCGTAGACACCATAACTACTGCGTAGCCACCATAAGTAATGCAGACTCTACGAACCACCGCTGCTGGGCTGGTATCTCGCCGTCTGCTCTGCGCCCTGGACCTACGACCAGGCTCAAGTAGGTGAACTTCTTCCTTCTGTAGAGCGAAGCAGGATCAGGAACAAGAGCTCTTACAAGAGCTTAGTAGCTAAGGGAGTATGAAGAGCATAGCAATCCCTTTAGTGATTATAGCTGTCCCCTACAAACATGAGTCAAGGCTGCAAGTTAGAGGGTCAGAAGAGGTCTGAGGTGCTGGAACACCCAGCCTGGTTTTTATTGAGTTACATGCAAAAAGGACGCTCTCAGGGGGAGGCATAAAATCCCCAATCACACATTTGGTACATTTAGATAGAGAGACAACGCCCTTTGACAGGCCACAATAGAATTACATTACTTCAGCAGATAACAAGTTACACAAAAGAAAACAATGCAGTCCATCTTATCAACTAGCAGTTTGACTCTGGAGGTGATTAGACAATGGGAATGTTTATCACTAAACTTAATTAGAGCTGATGCCAGCAAACTTGTATTTAGAAAATAGCTTCTTGAAGCTGAACAAAGTTAACTCTTTCAGTTCTGACCGAAGGGTCTGTCACATAGCACTTAATGGTACACAATGAAAACTAATGCTTTTGTAACAGTGCTCCCTTTCTGTGGAACACTCTGGCAGACACGGTCTGCCTGTGTGGTACTTGGTTCAGTAAGCCCTATTTACTGAACCAAGTGGGAGAAAGCCAGGGACAAGTTATTTTACAGGTCTGGGGACATAGTCTTAAAGGGGCATTGTTCACCAAAGTCACAATATGTCCCCAGACGGTTCTTAAAGGGCCATACACACCCAATAAAAGTTAATACGTTTTCAGGGGCACAATCTTCCAGGGGCCATAGTCATGAGGAAGGAGGCTGGCAAATAGGCTTCTCCACAATCCAGGGAAGCAGGGCAATTTTCCATTTAAAGGGCCAGTTACAAATAGCAGTTTGTAACAGGTACTAGCAGCTATTATAGACTGGGACAGTTTAGAAACAAAAATAAAAATAATAGATAGCTGTGTATGAGGGTTTTGTGCTTCAGGTCAGAACCAGATGCATTTAATATGGGTGTACAGTCAGTGTGATACTAACTGGTCACCGTGACACAGGATTCCTGACACACAGGATTTCTGACACACTGAGCACCCTATGGTTTTGTACGCAACAGGGGGTCTTGGTGATAAACCTAATCTCACTAATTATGGTGCATTGGAGAACTAAGTATAAAGTGATCAACGGACCTAATAACACTAACACGTGAGTCACGTGTTAGTGTAATTAGGTCCGTTGATCACTTTATACTTAGTTCTCCAATGCACCATAATTAGTGAGATTAGGTTTATCACCCAGACCCCCTGTTGCGTACAAACCACAGGGTGCTCAGTGTGTCAGGAATCCTGTAGCAGCGGCTGAGTCCTGCCTCGGAACTAGTGCTGATTGTCTGTGACCTGCCCTTGTTAGAGATCAGCGGTACATCAGGTCCCAGGCAGGACACTAATGTCTTCAAGTTCTTGCTGCTCTAATCACCAGTTAATGTTCCCGTCCATCAGGGACTCATAAAACAAAAAGCCTGAATCCCCTAATCTCTAAAGATCAGAGGGGCAGTGTAGTCAGTGTCTATGAAGCCAGTAGCACTAGCCACACGCGTGGGAAGAGGGCGAGGATGGAGGCAGCAGCAGACACACAGTAAGGCTAGGCTGGTGAGAAAAAACATGTTTTTTTTTAAATAACATGTCAGGAGAATAATAATTACAAGTAAACTGATCTCTACAAGGTCCATAGCCATAGCTTGTTAGCAGTTGTAAATCTCCTGTGTCAATGCATACCGCAACTGCTCTTACGCCTAGATTTAGAGTTTGGCGGTAGCCGTCAAAACCAGCGTTAGAGGCTCCTAACGCTGGTTTTTACCGCCCGCTGGTATTTGGAGTCAGTCATTAAAGGGTCTAATGCTCACTTTGCAGCCGCAACTTTTCCATACCGCAGATCCCCCTATGCCAATTGCGTATCCTATCTTTTCAATGGGATCTTTCTAACGCCGGTATTTAGAGTCTTGGCTGAAGTGATCTTTAGAACTCTAACGACAAAACTCCAGCCGCAGAAAAAAAATAGGAGTTAAGAGCTTTTTGGGCTAACGCCGGTTCATAAAGCTCTTAACTACTGTGCTCTAAAGTACACTAACACCCATAAACTACCTATGTACCCCTAAACCGAGGCCCCCCCCACATCGCCGCCACTCGATTAAATTTTTTTAACCCCTAATCTGCCGACCGCACACCGCCGCCACCTACGTTATACTTATGTACCCCTAATCTGAAGCCCCTAACACCGCCGACCCCTATATTATATTTATTAACCCCTAATCTGCCCCCTCATTGTCGCCGACACCTACCTACACTTATTAACCCCTAATCTGCCAACCGGACCTCGCCGCTACTATAATAAAGTTATTAACCCCTAATCCGCCTCACTCCCGCCTCAATAACCCTATAATAAATAGTATTAACCCCTAATCTGCCCTCCCTAACCTCACCGACACCTAACTTCAAGTATTAACCTCTAATCTGCTGACCGAACCTCACCGCTACTATAATAAATGTATTAACCCCTAAAGCTAAGTCTAACCCTAACACTAACACCCCCCTAAGTTAGATATAATTTAAATCTAACGAAATAAATTAACTCTTATTAAATAAATTATTCCTATTTAAAGCTAAATACTTACCTGTAAAATAAACCCTAATATAGCTACAATATAATGAATAATTATATTGTAGCTATTTTAGGATTAATATTTATTTTACAGGCAACTTTGTAATTATTTTAACCAGGTACAATAGCTATTAAATAGTTAATAACTATTTAATAGCTACCTAGTTAAAATAATTACAAAATTACCTGGAAAATAAATCCTAACCTAAGTTACAATTAAACCTTACACTACACTATCAATAAATTACTTAAAATATAAGCCCCCTAATAAAATAACAAAGCCCCCCAAAATAAAAAAAATGCCCTACCCTATTCTAAAATTAAAATAGAAAAGCTCTTTTACTTTACCAGCCCTTAAAAGGGCCCTTTGCGGGGCATGCCCCAAAGAATTCAGCTCTTTTGCCTGTAAAAAAAAAACATACAATACCCCCCCCCAACATTACAACCCACCACCCACATACCCCTAATCTAACCCAAACAACCCTTAAATAAACCTAACACTAAGCCCCTGAAGATCTCCCTACCTTGTCTTCACCACACCGGGTCCCGATCGGTCCAGAAGAGCCTCCGAAATCTTCATCCAAGCCCAAGTGGGGGCTGAAGAGTGACGTCCATCCTCCGGCTGAAGTCTGGATCCAAGCGGCGGCTAAAGAATTCCATCTTCGGGCAGAAGTCTTCATCCTATCCGGGCAGAAGAGTCAATCCGGACCAGCAAACATCTTCATCCAAGCCGCATCTTCTATGTTCTTCCATCCGATGACGACCGGCTCCATCTTGAAGACCTCCGGCGCGGATCCATCCTCTTTGTTACGGTTGCCTCCAGGCTGGCTGGAAGTTGGACCGTAGAAAAGGATGCTCCTAGCGCTCACCAAAGGATCATCAGCACCGTAGACACTATAACTGCTGCGTAGCCACCATAAGTAATGCAGACTCTACGAACCACCGCTGCTGGGCTGGTATCTCACCATCTGCTCTGCGCCCTGGACCTACGACCAGGCTCCAGTAGGTGAACCTCTTCCTTCTGTACAGCGAAGCAGGATCAGGAACAAGAGCTCTTACAGGAGCTCAGTAGCTAAGGGAGTATATAGAGCATAGCAATCCCTGTAGTGATTATAGCTGTCCCCTACAAACATGAGTCAAGGCTGCAAGTTAGAGGGTCAGAATAGGTCTGATGTGCTGGAACACACAGCCTGCTTTTTATTGAGATTACATGCAAAAAAAGGACACTCTCAGGGGGAGGCATAAAATCCCCAATCACACATTTGATACATTTAGATAGAGACAACGCCCTTTGACAGGCCACAACATTACTTCAGCAGATAACAAGTTACACACAATAAAACAATGCAGTCCACCTTATCACTAGCAGTCTGATTAGACAATGGGAATGTTTATCACTAAACTTAATTAGAGCTGATCCCAGCAAACTTGCATTTAGAAAGCTTCTTGAAGCTGAACAAAATTTAACTCTTTAGTTCTGACCGAAGGGTCTGTCACATAGCACTTAATGGCACACAATGAAAACGAATGCTTTTGTAACAGTGCTCCCTTTCTGTGGAACACTCTGCCTGTGTGGTACTTGGTTCAGTAAGCCCTATTTACTGAACCAAGTGGGAGAAAGCCAGGGACAAGTTATTTTACAGGTCTGGGGGCATTGTCTTAAAGGGGCATTGTTCACCAAAGTCACAATATGTCCCCAGATGGTTCTTAAAGGGCCATATACACACCCAATAAAAGTTAATATGTTCTCAGGGGCACAATCTTCCCGAGGCCATAGTCATGAGGAAGGAGGCTGGCAAATAGGCTTCTCCAAAATCCAGGGAAGCAGGGCAACTTTTCATTTAAAGGGCCAGTTACAAATAGCAGTTTGTAACACTCTTCTTGCGACGTCATAAGTCTGAATGAAGGTTCCTTTAAATGACGTCATCCAAGATGGCGTCCCTAAAATTCTGATTGGCTAATGGAATCAGCCAATCAGAATCAAGTTCAATCCGATTGGCTGATCCGATCAGCCAATCAGATTGAGCTTGCATTCTATTGGCTGATCGGAACAGCCAATAGAATGCAAGCTCAATCTGATTGGGTGAATGCCAAGAAAAATGATGAGAAAAACACCAAGAAATGTAAATCTTCCAGACTCGATAATATATCTTCCTAGATACAGATTTACGAGCCTGTAACATAGTATTAATCACAGAGTCAGAGAAACCTCTATGACTGAGAATCAAGTGTTCAATCTCCATACCTTCAAATTTAAGGATTTGAGATAGAAGGTCTGGTCTTAACGGAAGAGTCCATGGTTGGCAACTGGCCATCCAGACAAGATCCGCATACCAAAACCTGTGAGGCCATGCTGGAGCCACCAACAGAACAAACGAGCACTCCTTTAGAATCTTGGAAATCACTCTTGGAAGAAGAACTAGAGGCGGAAAGATATAGGCAGGATGATACTTCCAAGGAAGTGACAATGCATCCACTGCCTCCGCCTGAGGATCCCTGGATCTGGAGAGATACCTGGGAAGTTTCTTGTTTAGATGAGAAGCCATCAGATCTATTTCTGGAAGTCCCCACATTTGAACAATCTGAAGAAATACCTCTGGGTGAAGAGACCATTCGCCCGGATGTAACGTTTGGCGACTGAGATAATCCGCTTCTCAATTGTCTATACCTGGGATATGAACCGCAGAAATTAGACAGGAGCTGGATTCCGCCCATACCAGTATTTGAGATACATCTTTCATAGCCAGAGGACTGTGAGTTCCTCCTTGATGATTGACATATGCCACGGTTGTGACATTGTCCGTCTGAAAACAAATGAACGACTCTCTCTTTAGAAGAGGCCATGACTGAAGAGCTCTGAAAATTGCACGGAGTTCCAAAATGTTGATTGGTAATCTCACCTCCTGAGATTCCCAAACCCCTTGTGCTGTCAGAGACCCCCAAACAGCTCCCCAACCTGTCAGACTTGCATCTGTTGAAATCACAGTCCAGGTCGGAAGAACAAAAGAAGCCCCCTGAACTAAACGATGGTGGTCTGTCCACCACGTCAGAGAGTGTCGTACAATCGGTTTTAAAGATATGAATTGAGATATCTTTGTATAATCCCTGCACCACTGGTTTAGCATACAGAGCTGAAGAGGTCGCATGTGAAAATGAGCAAAGGGGATCGCGTCCGATGCAACAGTCATAAGACCTAGAATTTCCATGCATAAGGCTACCGAAGGGAATGATTGAGACTGAAGGTTTAGACAAGCTGAAACCAATTTTTGACGTCTCTTGTCTGTCAGAGACAGAGTCATGGACATTGAATCTATCTGGAAACCTAAAAAGGTTACCCTTGTCTGAGGAATCAATGAACTTTTTGGTAAATTGATCCTCCAACCATGTTCTCGAAGAAACAATAAAAATCGACTCATATGAGATTCTTCTAAATGTGAAGACTGAGCAAGTACCAAGATATCGTCCAAATAAGGAAATACTACAATACCCTGTTCTCTGATTACAGACAGAAGGGCACCGAGAACCTTTGTAAAAATCCTTGGAGCTGTTGCTAGGCCAAACGGCAGAGCCACAAACTGGTAATGCTTGTCTAGGAAAGAGAATCTCAGAAACTGATAGTGATCTGGATGAATCGGAATATGCAGATATGCATCCTGTAAATCTATTGTGGACATATAATGCCCTTGCTGAACAAAAGGCAGAATAGTCCTTATAGTTACCATTTTGAATGTTGGTATCCTTACATAATGATTCAATATTTTCAAATCCAGAACTGGTCTGAAGGAATTCTCCTTCTTTGGTACAATGAAGAGATTTGAGTAAAACCCCAGCCCCTGTTCCAGAACTGGAATTGGCATAATTACTCCAGCCAACTCTAGATTTGAAACACATTTCAGAAATGCTTGAGCCTTCACTGGATTTACTGGGACACGGGAAAGAAAAAAACTTCTTGCAGGAGGCCTTATCTTGAAGCCTATTCTGTACCCTTGTGAAACAATGTTCTGAATCCAAAGATTGTGAATCGAATTGATCCAAATTTCTTTGAAAAATTGTAATCTGCCCCCTACCAGCTGGGCTGGAATGAGGGCCGCACCTTCATGTTGACTTGGGAGCTGGCTTTGGCTTTCTAAAAGGCTTGGATTTATTCCAGACTGGAGATGGTTTCCAAACTGATACCGCTCCTGTAGGGGAAGGATCAGGCTTTTGTTCCTTATTGTGACGAAAGGAACGAAAACGATTAGTAGACCTAAATTTACCTTTAGATTTTTTATCCTGTGGTAAAAAAGTTCCTTTCCCCCCAGTAACAGTTGAAATAATAGAATTAAACTGTGAACCAAATAATTTATTACCCTGGAAAGAAAGGGAAAGCAAAGTTGACTTGGAAGACATATCAGCATTCCAAGTTTTAAGCCATAAAGCTCTTCTAGCTAAAATAGCTAGAGACATATACCTGACATCAACCCTAATGATATCAAAGATGGCATCACAAATAAAATTATTAGCATGTTGAAGAAGATTAACAATGCTATGAGAATTATGATCTGTTACTTGTTGCGCTAAAGCTTCCAACCAAAAAGTTGAAGCTGCAGCAACATCCGCTAAAGATATAGCAGGTCTAAGAAGATTACCTGAACATAAGTAAGCTTTTCTTAGAAAGGATTCAATTTTCCAATCTAAAGGATCCTTAAAGGAAGTACTATCTGCCGTAGGAATAGTAGTACGTTTAGCAAGAGTAGAGATAGCCCCATCAACCTTAGGGATTTTGTCCCAAAACTCTAATCTGTCAGATGGCACAGGATATAATTGCTTAAAACGTTTAGAAGGAGTAAATGAATTACCCAAATTATTCCATTCCCTGGAAATTACTTCAGAAATAGCATCAGGGACAGGAAAAACTTCTGGAATAACTACAGGAGATTTAAAAACCTTATTTAAACGTTTAGATTTAGTATCAAGAGGACCAGATTCCTCTATTTCTAATGCAATTAAGACTTCTTTAAGTAAAGAACGAATAAATTCCATTTTGAATAAATATGAAGATTTATCAGCATCAACCTCTGAAAGAGAATCCTCTGATCCAGAGGAATTATTATCAGAATCAGAATGATGATGTTCATTTAAAAATTCATCTGAAAAATTAGAAGTTTTAAAAGACCTTTTACGTTTACTAGAAGGAGGAATAACAGACATAGCCTTCTTAATGGATTTAGAAACAAAATCTCTTATGTTAACAGGAACACTCTGAGTATTAGATGTTGATGGAACAGCAACAGGTAATGTAACATTACTAAAGGAAATATTATCTGCATTAACAAGTTTGTCATGACATTCATTACAAACAACAGCTGGAGGAACAGATACCACAAGTTTACAGCAAATACACTTAACTTTGGTAGATCCAGCATCAGGCAGCGATTTTCCAGAAGTATCTTCTGATTCAGGGTCAATCTGAGACATCTTGCAATATGTAATAGAAAAAACAACATATAAAGCAAAATTGATCAAATTCCTTAAATGACAGTTTCAGGAATGGGAAAAAATGCCAGAGAACAAGCTTCTAGCAACCAGAAGCAAATAAACAATGAGACTTAAATAATGTGGAGACAATAATGACGCCCATATTTTTTAGCGCCAAAAAAGACGCCCACATTATTTGGCGCCTAAATGCTTTTAGCGCCAAAAATGACGCCACATCCGGTAACGCCGACACTTTTGGCGCAAAAAACGTCAAAAATGACGCAACTTCCGGTGACAAGTATGATGCCGGAAATAACAAAGAAATTTTTTTGCGCCAAAAAAGTCTGCACCAAGAATGACGCAATAAAATGAAGCATTTTCAGCCCCTGCGAGCCTAACAGCCCACAGGGAAAAAAGTCAAATTTTAAGGTAAGAAAAAATTGATTATTCAAATGCATTATCCCAAATAATGAAACTGACTGTCTGAAATAAGGAATATTGAACATCCTGAATCAAGGCAAATAAATGTTTAAACACAAATATTTAGAACTTTATATAAAAGTGCCCAACCATAGCTTAGAGTGTCAAAAAAATAAGACTTACTTACCCCAAGACACTCATCTACATTTAGTAGAAAGCCAAACCAGTACTGAAACGAGAATCAGTAGAGGTAATGGTATATAAATATCGTCGATCTGAAAAGGGAGGTAAGAGATGAATCTCTACGACCGATAACAGAGAGTCTATGAAATAGACCCCGTAGAAGGAGATCATTGAATTCAAATAGGCAATACTCTCTTCACATCCCTCTGACATTCACTGCACGCTGAGAGGAAAACCGGGCTCTAACCTGCTGCGGAGCGCATATCAACGTAGAATCTAGCACAAACTTACTTCACCACCTCCACCGGAGGCAAAGTTTGTAAAAACTGATTTGTGGGAGTGGTGAGGGGTGTATTTATAGGCATTTTGAGGTTTGGGAAACTTTGCCCCTCCTGGTAGGAATGTATATCCCATACGTCACTAGCTCATGGACTCTTGCTAATTACATGAAAGAAAAGAGCTTTTCTATTTTAATTTTAGAATAGGGTAGGACATTTTTTTATTTTGGGGGGCTTTGTTATTTTATTAGGGGGCTTAGAGTAGGTGTAATTAGCTTAAAATTGTTGTAATATTTTTATTATGTTTGTAATTATTTTTTTTTATTTTTTGTAACTTAGCTTTTTTTATTTTTTGTACTTTAGTTAGTTTATTTAATTGTATTTATTTGTAGGTATTTTATTTAATTTATTTATTGATAGTGTAGTGTTAGGTTTAATTGTAGATAATTGTAGGTATTTTATTTAATTAATTTATTGCTAGTGTAGTGTTAGGTTTAATTGTAACTTAGGTTAGGATTTATTTTACAGGTAATTTTGTAATTATTTTAACTAGGTAGCTATTAAATAGTTCTTAACTATTTAATAGCTATTGTACCTGGTTAAAATAAACACAAAGTTGCCTGTAAAATAAATATAAATCCTAAAATAGCTACAATATAATTATAATTTATATTGCAGATATATTAGGGTTTATTTTACAGGTAAGTATTTAGCTTTAAATAGGAATAATTTATTTAATAAGAGTTAATTTATTTCGTTAGATTTAAATTATATTTAACTTAGGGGGTGTTAGGGTTAGACTTAGCTTTAGGGGTTAAAAAATTTATTAGAGTAGCGGTGAGGTCTGGTCGGCAGATTAGGGGTTAATACTTGAAGTTAGGTGTCGGCGATGTTAGGGAGGGCAGAGTAGGGGTTAATACTATTTATTATAGGGTTTTTGAGGCGGGAGTGAGGCGGTTTAGGGGTTAATACATTTATTATAGTAGCGGTGAAGTCCGGTCGGCAGATTAGGGGTTAATAATTGTAGGTAGGTGGAGGCAACATTGTGGGGGGCAGATTAGGGGTTATTAAACATAATATAGGGGTCGGCGGTGTTAGGGGCAGCAGATTAGGTATAATGTAGGTTGCGGCGGTGTCCGGAGCGGCAGATTAGGGGTTAATAATAATATGCAGGGGTCAGCGATAGCGGGGGCGGCAGATTAGGGGTTAATAAGTGTAAGGTTAGGGGTGTTTAGACTAGGGGTACATGTTAGGGTAACTAGCAAATATCAATTGCAGTAAGCAATTGCAAGGATGTACTTGGATAGCACTCACCAGCAAATAATGTATTTTAGGTCCAATACTACCATAGGTAAAGAAGCCCAAAGGAGGGTGAATTGAAACTTAACTTTTATTTCATAAGTTAAAATCTTTACAACACATTAAAATTGGCAAACAGTGTGTGGTGTGGGAATGTTGCTCCTGGGAGGGAGTTACCAAATTATGTATTCTAGGTAAATTCTGAGGAGAATATCCTCACTATTGTGGGGTGCTACAGTGTACCTCGGGTGTCACCCTTTTAAGTGAGATCCTGAGTTGTATCTCAGGTGTAGCTAATCCACCAATAGTTGTGTCAGTCCTCAGTGTGAGGGGTGTGAATAATAATATTAAGAAGTTGAGGACCCTGACTGTAACGGTCCCCGCTTGCTATTTGCCGCTTAGATATTAGTAAATAGAATAGAATTACCACCTTACTGATTATACTGGGGGGAGTATCAGCTGCATAATACTGGGTTTGGAGGATATTATTATATTGTGAGGCGGTATCTATAAGGCCATATAGCACGTCTTATATTATTTGTTATACCCACTTATATACGTGGGTTCAAAAGTTTTCCCCAGCTTGTAGGGATAATCAGATTAGGCGTATTCCAGTATTAATCTGATATTACCAATATTCTGTACTTGTGTATGGATAGCTCTGTTGGTTAATTTCACTTATTTATTGGTGCCAACAAATGTTAGTGGAATTCCATACAGAGGGCTAAACACACATATAAATCCGGTACAGTATTAGTTTATTTGTTACTGGATGGAATGCTTCGTGCAAACTAATATAAATAGTAGTATGTAGTGCTTATACTCGTGTGGTGACGCTTAGCATCTAGGTGAGATCCTTTGTGATGAAATCTGGCAGGTCTCGGCTGTAAAATGACAGCTGTGGTATTCAAAAAAGATTGCTTAACTTGATACTGACTTCCTTTATCTTAGAGTTACCAATTTGTGTAGCTGTGATGTCAGATTACTGCCCCTAATGGGTTATGTGTACACAGACTTTCGTAGCGTCAAGTATATACCTATGGGTTCCTTTACATAAGGTTCAAGTTAGCAGTATACATCACCAGTGATAACTGTCTACATTGACCCCCAGATTTGATCTAATATATCTCATCAGTAAGTATTATATGCTGATCTCGGAGTATATAGCTTATTTAACCGGAAGGCTATCTATGGTTACCATTAATGGAGTAGCAGAACGGTTATTAAAGCCTTGATAATAAAATTAGTATTCTGTTAAGCCTCCCCCGCTTTAATGTGAATAAATAGATCACTTAATATTCTAGGTTACAGTAGCTATGAAGCCCTTTTACCATAATATATTAATTCGTAGTGTATCTATTGTTAGAGATAGCGGTTTGTAAGATGCAGGTACAAATACTTAGCAGTTTGTATATAGCTAGAAGGTCTCGATTGCTTTCGTAGCGTCAAGGATATATCTATAGATTCCAGTAATTACTGTCTATTACTGTCTATATTGACCCCCAGATTTCATCTAATATATCTCCTCAGTAAGTATTATATGCTAGTTTGGGAGTATATAGCTTATATAACCGAAAAGCTGTCTATGGTTGCCATTAAAGGAGTAGCAGAACGGTTATTTGAGCCTCGGTAATAAAATTAGTATTGCTGTTAAGACTCCCAGCTTTTAATATAAATAAATAGATCACTTGATATTCTAGGTTACGGTAGCTGTGAAGCCCTTTTACCCTAATATATTAATTTGTAGCGTATCTATTTTAGGAGATAGCCATAAGTAAGGTACCGGCACCTTACTTATGGCTGTCTCCTAAAATAGATACGCTACGAATTAATATATTAGGGTAAAAGGGCTTCACAGCTACCGTAACCTAGAATATCAAGTGATCTATTTATTTATATTAAAAGCTGGGAGTCTTAACAGCAATACTAATTTTATTACCGAGGCTCAAATAACCGTTCTGCTACTCCTTTAATGGCAACCATAGACAGCTTTTCGGTTATATAAGCTATATACTCCCAAACTAGCATATAATACTTACTGAGGAGATATATTAGATGAAATCTGGGGGTCAATATAGACAGTAATAGACAGTAATTACTGGAATCTATAGATATATCCTTGACGCTACGAAAGCAATCGAGACCTTCTAGCTATATATAAACTGCTAAGTATTTGTACCTGCATCTTACAAACCGCTATCTCTAACAATAGATACACTACGAATTAATATATTATGGTAAAAGGGCTTCATAGCTACTGTAACCTAGAATATTAAGTGATCTATTTATTCACATTAAAGCGGGGGAGGCTTAACGGAATACTAATTTTATTATCAAGGCTTTAATAACCGTTCTGCTACTCCATTAATGGTAACCATAGATAGCCTTCCGGTTAAATAAGCTATATACTCCGAGATCAGCATATAATACTTATTGATGAGATATATTAGATCAAATCTGGGGGTCAATATAGACAGTTATCACTGGTGATGTATACTGCTAACTTGAACCTTATGTAAAGGAACCCATAGGTATATACTTGACGCTACGAAAGTCTGTGTACACATAACCCATTAGGGGCAGTAATCTGACATCACAGCTACACAAATTAGTAACTCTAAGACTAAGGAAGTCAGTATCAAGTTAAGCAATCTTTTTTGAATACCACAGCTGTCATTTTACAGCCGAGACCTGCCAGATTTCATCACAAAGGATCTCACCTAGATGCTAAGCGTCACCACACGAGTATAAGCACTACATACTACTATTTATATTAGTTTGCACGAAGCATTCCATCCAGTAACAAATAAACTAATACTGTACCGGATTTATATGTGTGTTTAGCCCTCTGTATGGAATTCCACTAACATTTGTTGGCACCAATAAATAAGTGAAATTAACCAACAGAGCTATCCATACACAAGTACAGAATATTGGTAATATCAGATTAATACTGGAATACGCCTAATCTGATTATCCCTACAAGCTGGGGAAAACTTTTGAACCCACGTATATAAGTGGGTATAACAAATAATATAAGACGTGCTATATGGCCTTATAGATACCGCCTCACAATATAATAATATCCTCCAAACCCAGTATTATGCAGCTGATACTCCCCCCAGTATAATCAGTAAGGTGGTAATTCTATTCTATTTACTAATATCTAAGCGGCAAATAGCAAGCGGGGACCGTTACAGTCAGGGTCCTCAACTTCTTAATATTATTATTCACACCCCTCACACTGAGGACTGACACAACTATTGGTGGATTAGCTACACCTGAGATACAACTCAGGATCTCACTTAAAAGGGTGACACCCGAGGTACACTGTAGCACCCCACAATAGTGAGGATATTCTCCTCAGAATTTACCTAGAATACATAATTTGGTAACTCCCTCCCAGGAGCAACATTCCCACACCACACACTGTTTGCCAATTTTAATGTGTTGTAAAGATTTTAACTTATGAAATAAAAGTTAAGTTTCAATTCACCCTCCTTTGGGCTTCTTTACCTATGGTAGTATTGGACCTAAAATACATTATTTGCTGGTGAGTGCTATCCAGGTACATCCTTGCAATTGCTTACTGCAATTGATATTTGCTAGTTAGTCTTTCCCTATGTACAGCACCCAGTCTCCCTAAATACTATTGGTATTTCTCACACTCTGAGAAGAAATTTGAAAACTAGTGGGACACAGCATTAGTAGTGCCGTCGTCTTTTTCTTGCTTGTTTCTTTGTACATGTTAGGGTGTTAGGTGCAGACATAGGGAGTGTTTCCCCATAGGAAACAATGGGGCTGCTTTAGGAGCTTAACGCTGCTTTTTTTTCAGCTCAAACTGCCACATTGTTTCCTATGGGGGAATCGTGCACAAGCACGTTTTTGAAGCTGGCCGCGTCCGTAAGCACCGCTGGTATTGAGAGTTGCAGTGGCGGTAAATTATGCTCTACGCTCCTTTTTTGGAGCCTAACGCAGCCATTCTGTGAACTCTAAATACCAGCGGTATTTAAAAGGTGCGGGAGAAAAAAAGCATGCGTTAGCTACGCGGGTCGTTACCGACAAAACTCTAAATCTAGCCGTTAGTGTTTTAACTGTGATCACTGAAGTAGTTCAGACAACAGACACAGATCCTCAGTCAGTAACCTGTTTAATAAGGGTCAAACTACTGACACTACCATCCAAACATGACTGCTGCTGAACGTAAGTTGTAGCTTCTATACTATAGTAACATGTTCCAAGTCCTCTTCTCTAAATGTGTTTGATTTGAATATTTGTGCATGACTGTGTATGCATGTATTTGTGTGTATAAATGTGTGTATGTATGTGTATATATATGTGTATGTGTGTGTGTAAGAGCTTTAAAATATTTTGTTGATGCTACTAAGGTTTATACACAGTGTGTATGTGTGTGTATATATATATATATATATATATATACATACACATATACACACACACACACACACACACACATATACAAGTCCTGGTGAACATTTTCTAAAAAAAGGCACATAATACCCTAACCAAAAAATATTATGGCCGAAAAACAGGGTGGGGGGGGGGGGGGGCAGCAGAATTTGGAGTGCCTAGGGCAGCACAAAACCTAAATACGCCACTGATATATATATATATATATATATATATATATATATATATATATATATACACACATACACATATATACAGTATCCCACAAAAGTGAGTACACCCCTCACATTTTTATAAATATTTTATTATATATTTTCATGTGACAACACTGAAGAAATGATACTTTGCTACAATATACTGTACTGAGTGTACAACCTGTATAACAGTGTACATTTTCTATCCCTTCAAAATAACTCAACACACAGCCATTAATGTCTAAAGCCTTGGCAACAAAAGTGAGTACACCCCTAAGTGGAAATGTCCAAATTGGGCCCAAAGTGTCAATATTTTGTGTGGCCACCATTATTTTCCAGCACTGCCTTAAACCTCTTGTGCATGGAGATCACCAGAGCTTTACAGGTTGCCACTGGAGTCCTCTTCCACTCCTCCATGACTACATCATGGAGCTGGTGGTTGTTAGAGACCTTGCACTCCCCCACCTTCCATTTGAGGATGCCCCAAAGATGCTCAATAGGGTTTAGGTCTGGAGACATGCTTAGCCAGTCCATCACCTTTATCGTCAGCTTCTTTAGGAAGGCAGTCGTCATCTTGGAGGTGTGTTTGGGGTCGTTATCATGTTGAAATTCTGACCTGCATTCCAGTCTACGAAGGGAGGGGATCATGCTCTGCTTCAGTATGTCACAGTACATGTTGGCATTAATGGTTCCCTCAATGAACTGTAGCTCCCCAGTGCCGGCAGCACTCATGCAGGCCCAGACCATGACTCTCCCACCACCATGCTTGACTGTAGGCAAGACACACTTGTCTTTGTACTCCTCACCTGGTTGCCGCCACACACGCTTGACACCATCTAAACCAAATAAGTTTATCCTGGTCTCATCCAACAACAGGACATGGTTCCAGTAATCCTTAGTCAACTTGTCTTCAGCAAACTGTTTGCAGGCTTTCGTGTGCATCATCTTTAGAAGAGGCTTCCTTCTGGGACGACAGCCATGCAGACCAATTTGATGCAGTGTGTGGCGTATGGTCTGAGCACTGACAGGCTGACCCCCACCCCTTCAACCTTTGCAGCAATGCTGGCAGCACACATAAGTCTATTTCCCAAAGACAACCTCTGGATATGACGCTGAGCATGTGCACTCAACTTTTTTGGTCGACCATAGCGAGGCCTGTTCTGAGTGGAACTTGCCCAGTGAAACCGCTGTATGGTCTTGCCCACCATGCTGCAGCTCAGTTTCAGGGTCTTGGCAATCTTCTTATAGCCTAAGCCATCTTTATGTAGAGCAACAATCTTTTTTTCAGATCCTCAGAGAGTTATTTGCCATGAGGTGCCATGTTGAACTTTCAGTGACCAGTATGAGAGAGTGTGAGAACGATAACACCAAATTTAACAAACCTGCTCCCCATTCACACCTGAGACCTTATAACACTAATGAGTCACATGACACCGGGGAGGGAAAATGACTAATTGGGCCCAATTTGGACATTTCCACTTAGGGGTGTACTCACTTTTGTTGCCAACGGTTTAGACATTAATGGCTGTGTGTTGAGTTATTTTGAGGGGACAGCAAATTTACACTGTTATATAGGCTGTACACTCACTACTTAACATTGTAGCAAAGTGTCATATCTTCAGTGTTGTCACATGAAAAGATATAATAAAATATTTACAAAAATGTGAGGGGTGTAGTCACTTTTGTGGGATAATGTGTATATATATATATATATATATATATATATATATATATATATATACACACAGTGGATATAAAAAGTCTACACACCCGTGTTAAAATGTCAGATTTCTGTGATGTAAAAAAATGAGACAAAGATAAATAATTTCAGAACTTTTTCCACCTTTAATGTGACCTATAAACTGTACAACTCAATTGAAAAACACACTGAAATCTTTTAGGTAAAGGGAAATAAAAATAAAAAACTAAAATAATATGGTTGTATAAGTGTGAACACCCTTTTATAACTGGGGATGTAGCTGTGTTCAGAATTAAGCAATCACATTCAAAATCATGTTAAGTAGGAGTCAGTACACACCTGTCATCATTTAAAGTGCCTCTGATTAACCCCAAATAAAGTTCAGCTGTTCTAGTAGGTCTTTCCTAACATTTTGTTAGTCGCATCCTACAGCAAAAGCCATGGTCCGCAGAGAGCTTCTAAAGCATTAGAGGGATCTCATTGTTAAAAGGTATCAGTCAGGAGTAGGGTACAAAATGGAACACAGTGAAGACAGTCATCATCAAGTGAAGAAAATATGGTGCAACAGTGACATTACCAAGAACTGGATGTCCCTCCAAAATTGATGAAAAGATGAGAAGAAAACTGGTCTGCGAGGCTGCCAAGAGGCCTACAGCAACATTAAAGGAGCTGCAGGAATATCTGGCAAGTACTGGCTGTGTGGTACATGTGACAACAATCACCTGTATTCTTCATATGTCTGGGCTATGGGGTATAGAGTGGCAAGACGGAAACCTTTTCTTACAAAAAAACCCATCCAAGCCCGACTAAATTTTGCAAAAACACATCTGAAGTTTCCCAAAAGCATGTTGCAAAAGGTGTTCTGGTCTGATGAAACCCAAGTTTAACTTTTTGGCCATAATTCCAAAAGATATGTTTGGCGCAAAAACAACACTGCACATCACCAAAAGAACACCATACCCACAGTGAAGCATGGTGGTGTCAGCATCATGCTTTGGGGCTGTTTTTCTTCAGCTGGAACTGGGGCCTTAGTCAAGGTAGA
Organism: Bombina bombina; assembly: GCF_027579735.1. Taxonomy (NCBI): domain Eukaryota; kingdom Metazoa; phylum Chordata; class Amphibia; order Anura; family Bombinatoridae; genus Bombina; species Bombina bombina. Next base: position 596,270,666 of record NC_069499.1, on the reverse strand, counting down.
GGGAATAATGAACAGTTCCAAATACCAGACAATATTGGCACAAAACCTTCAGGCTTCTGCTAGAAAGCTGAACATGAAGAGGAACTTCATCTTTCAGCATGACAACGACCCAAAGCATACATCCAAATCAACAAAGGAATGGCTTCACCAGAAGAAGATTAAAGTTTTGTGATGGCCCAGCCAGAGCCCAGACCTGAATCCAATTCAAAATCTGTGGGGTGATCTGAAGAGGGCTGTGCACAGGAGATGCCCTCGCATTCTGACAGATTTAGAGTGTTTTTGCAAAGAAGAGTGGGCGAATCTTGCCAAGTCAAGAGGTGCCATGCTGAAAAACTCATACCCAAAAAGACTGAGTGCTGTAATAAAATCAAAAGGTGCTTCAATAAAGTATTAGTTTAAGGGTGTGCACACTTATGCAACCATATTATTTTATTTTTTTATTTTTATTTCCCTTTACCTAAAAGATTTCAGTTTGTTTTTCAATTGAGTTGTACAGTTTATAGGTCACATTAAAGGTGGAAAAAGTTCTGAAATGATTTATCTTTGTCTCATTTTTTTACATCACAGAAACCTGACATTTTAACAGGGGTGTGTAGACTTTTTATATCCACTGTATATATATATATATATATATATATATATATATATATATATATATATATATATGTATATATGTATATATATATATATATATATATATATATATATATATATATATATATATATACATATACACACACACAAATTGAGAGCGCCTAATATCAAATGCTAAAAAGTAAAATTAAAATTAACCCCTTTACAAAGGGAGTGACTTATATATAAGCTGATATCTTCTAATGGGGATTGCTATTGAAATATAAATAGACAGCGCAAAACATATAAATGTCACAATTTATTATAAAACAATAATAAAATGTTACACACTGTGAAAATACATATTGAGTACAATATAAAAGCAATATGTCAAAACACAGTCGGCTAGATTTAGAGTTTGGCGTTAGCCGTCAAAACCAGCGTTAGAGGCTCCTAACGCTGGTTTTGGGCTACCGCTGGTATTTAGAGTCGTGTAGGTAAGGGTCTAACGCTCACTTTCCAGCCGCGACTTTTCCATACCGCAGATCCCCCTACGCCATTTGCGTATCCTATCTTTTCAATGGGATCTTTCTAACGCCGGTATTTAGAGTCTTGGCTGAAGTGAGCGTTAGAAATCTAACGACAAAACTCCAGCCGCAGAGAAAAGCCAGGAGTTAAGAGCTTTCTGGGCTAACGCCGGTTCATAAAGCTCTTAACTACTGTGCTCTAAAGTACACTAACACCCATAAACTACCTATGTACCCCTAAACCCCCCCACATCCCCGCCACTCTATTAAAAAATTTTTAACCCTTAATTTGCCGACCGCCGCCACCTACGTTATACTTATGTACCCCTAATCTGCTGCCCCTAACACCGCCGACCCCTATATTATATTTATTAACCCCTAATCTGCCGCCCCCAACGTTGCTGCTACCTTACCTAAAATTATTAACCCCTAATCTGCCGACCGGACCTCACCGCTACTATAATAAAGTTATTAAACCCTAATCCGCCTCACTAACCCTATAATAAATAGTATTAACCCCTAATCTGCCCTCCCTAACATCACCGACACCTAACTTCAAGTATTAACCCCTAATCTGCCGACCGGACCTCATTGCTACTCTATTAAATTTATTAACCCTTAAAGCTAAGTCTAACCCTAACACTAACACCCCCCTAAATTAAATATAATTTTTATCTAACGAAATAAATTAACTCTTATTAAATAAATTAATCCTAATTAAAGCTAAGTACCTGTAAAATAAACCCTAATATAGCTACAATATAAATTATAATTATATTGTAGCTATTTTAGGATTTATATTTATTTTACAGGCAACTTTGTATTTATTTTAACCAGGTACAATAGCTATTAAATAGTTAATAACTATTTAATAGCTACCTAGTTAAAATAATTACAAAATTACTTTTAAAATAAATCCTAACCTAAGTTACAATTAAACCTAACACTACACTATCAATAAATTAATTAAATAAAATACCTACAATTATCTACAATTAAACCTAACACTACACTATCAATAAATTAATTACATAAAATACCTACAAATAAATACAAATAAACAAACTAACTAAAGGACAAAAAATAAAAAAAGAACTAAGTTACAAAAAATAATAAAATAATTCACAAACATTAGAAAAATATTACAACAATTTTAAGCTAATTACACCTACTCTAAGCCCCCTAATAAAATAACAAAGCCCCCAAAATAAAAAAATGCCCTACCCTATTCTAAAATACAAATAAAAAAGCTCTTTTACCTTACCAGCCCTTAAAAGAGCCTTTTGCGGGGCATGCCCCAAAGAAAACAGCTCTTTTGCCTGAAAAAAAAACATACAATACCCCCCCAACATTACAACCCACCACCCGCATACCCCTAATCTAACCCAAACCCCCCTTAAATAAACATAACACTAAGCCCCTGAAGATCATCCTACCTTATCTTCACCACGCCGGGTATCACCGATCGGTCCAGAGGAGGCTCCGAAATCTTCATCCAAGCCCAAGCGGGGGCTGAAGACATCCATCATACGGCTGAAGAAGTCCATCATTGGGCTGAAGTCTTGATCCAAGCAGGGGCTGAAGACATCCATCATCCGGCTGAAGTGGTCCATCATCGGGCTGAAGTCTTCTATCAAGCGGCATCTTCAATCTTCTTTCTTCCGGAGCCATCTTCTTCCAGCCGACACGGATCCATCCTCTTCTACCGACGCCTACTCCCTGAATGACGGTTCCTTTAAATGACGTCATCCAAGATGGCGTCCCTCAAATTCCAATTGGCTGATGGATCAGCCAATCGGATTGAACTTGAATCTGATTGGCTGATTCTATCAGCCAATCAGAATTTTCCTACATTAATTCCGATTGGATGATAGAATCCTATCAGCCTTTCACAATTCGAGGGACGCCATTTTGGATGACGTCCCTTTAAGGAACCGTCATTCGTCGGGAAGTCGTCAGCCAGGATGGATGTTCCTCGTTGGCGGGATGAAGATGGATCCGGAAGAAAGAAGATTGAAGATGCCACTTGATAGAAGACTTCAGCCGGATCATGGACCTATTCAGCTCCCGCTTGGATCAAGACTTCAGCCGGATCATGGACATCTTCAGCCCCCGCTTGGGCCAAGACTTCAGCCGGATCATGGACATCTTCAGCCCCCGCTTGGGCCAAGACTTCAGCCGGATCATGGACATCTTCAGCCCCCGCTTGGGCTTGGATGAAGACTTCGGAGCCTGGACGGATCGGTGATACCCGGCGTGGTGAAGACAAGGTAGGGAGATCTTCAGGGGCTTAGTGTTAGGTTTATTTAAGGGGGTTTTGGGTTAGATTAGGGGTATGTGGGTGGTGGGTTGTAATGTTGGGGGGTATTGTATGTTTTTTTTTACAGGCAAAAGAGCAGAATTCTTTGGGGCATGCCCCGCAAAAGGCCCTTTTAAGGGCTGGTAAGGTAAAAGAGCTTTTCAATTTTAATTTTAGAATAGGGTAGGGCATTTTTTATTTTGGGGGGCTTTGTTATTTTATTAGGGGGCTTAGAGTAGGTGTAATTAGCTTAAAATTGTTGTAATATTTTTATAATGTTTGTAAATTATTTTTTTATTTTTTGTATCTTAGTTCTTTTTTTATTTTTTGTACTTTAGTTAGTTTATTTAATTGTATTTATTTGTAGGGATTTGTATGTAATTTATTTATTGATAGTGTAGTGTTAGGTTTAATTGTAACTTAGGTTAGGATTTATTTTACAGGTAATTTTGTAATTATTTTAACTAGGTAGCTATTAAATAGTTATTAACTATTTAATAGCTATTGTACCTGGTTAAAATAAATACAAAGTTGCCTGTAAAATAAATATTAATTCTAAAATAGCTACAATATAATTATTATTTATATTGTAGCTATATTAGGGTTTATTTTACAGGAAAGTATTTAGCTTTAAATAGGAATAATTTATTTAATAAGAGTTAATTTATTTAGTTAGATTTAAATTATATTTAACTTAGGGGGTGTTAGGGTTAGCTTTAGGGGTTAATACATTTATTATAGTAGTGGTGAGGTCCGGTTGGCAGATTAGGGGTTAATAAATATAATATAGGGGTCGGCGGTGTTAGGGGCAGCAGATTAGGGGTACATAGGTATAATGTAGGTTGCGGCGGTGTATGGAGCGGCAGATTAGGGGTTAAAAAAAATATGCAGGTGTCAGCGATAGCAGGGGCGGCAGATTATTGGTTAATAAGTGTAAGGTTAGGGGTGTTTAGACTCGGGGTTCATGTTAGAGTGTTAGGTGCAGACTTAGGAAGTGTTTCCCCATAGGAAAAAATGGGGCTGCGTTAGGAGCTGAACGCTGTTTTTTTTGCAGGTGTTAGGTTTTTTTTCAGCTCAAACTGCCCCATTGTTTCCTATGGGGGAATCGTGCACGAGCACGTTTTTGAAGCTGGCTGCGTCCGTAAGCACCACTGGTATTGAGAGTTGCAGTGGCGGTAAATTATGCTCTACGCTCCTTTTTTGGAGCCTAATGCAGCCATTCTGTGAACTCTAAATACTAGCGGTATTTAAAAGGTGCGGGGAAAAAAAACCAGCGTTAGCTACGCGGGACGTTACCGACAAAACTCTAAATCTAGCCGAAAACATATATCAATAATGATAAAGATAAAAAGCCTGTGAGTGGAGAGAGAAAATAAACTGCTTGCCTGGCCAGGTCTTTAACCACACTACGCATTTCAGGGCTCCACCCCTTCCTCAGGTGTAACTGAAAGCATTGTGTATTTTTTCTAATTCTTACAATAGTGTAAAATATATTGATCATGATCCAAGCCTATGTATATTTTGTATCTTATTGTAACATCTGTCCCATTGTTCCTTACTGCTTATACCTTTAAGTAGGAGTTTACCTTACCTCTCTCAGACCAATAAATAGCTGGATCATTCATTTCAACATTGCTTGGTATTGCATATGGATCCTCTTACCTATCTCCTTGCCGAGAAACTGTGGATTTACAACTGCCTGTTGTTAAGCAAGCAGAGTGGTCAGACAAGCAGAGTTCAGTAACGATAAGGCAGTTCAATAATAGTAAGTAACACAGCACCCAGGAGCACACACAGTAACACCTATACTTGGGCACAGGTGAGAGTGACTGAGGCACTTACATAGGGTAGGATTCTAGCCACAGGAGGGATCCGGACCAGTATCAGAAGACAGGGCAGGCGGTGATGACGTCATCACCGTGCTGTAGTTACACCGCCACATCCCTAGCAACAGGACCGCCTGCATCCGTGGCAACGGCCACAGCAGGGCAGAGGAGCGGTGTGACAGCATATGGATGTGGGGTTTTACTACCTCTCATTCTATTTCTACTTCTGTGGATTTCCTCCAAGCCTCCTTACTCTTTGCAAACCTTTTTTGGGAACTTTGTTTTACTTATTGTTTGCATTTTCCTCTTACCTATCTCCTTGCTGAGAAACTGTGGATTCACAACTGCCTGCTCGGGTCTCTGTGTGCAGTGACATCATCTACTGCAGCCCTTCTCACCTTGCGGTGTACAGATCAGTTGTCGGCTACCTCTGAGCGTGTCTGCCTCCTCGTCATCCTGCAGCTGCCATTCTCCACCACACTATGTATTGATCAGCTGCCGCTTGCTCCAGAGGTTGTCTGCTCTTCTGTTAACTGCAGCAGCCATCCATTACTTCTCTGTGTTGCTATCATCTGCCGGTTGTTACAGAGACTGTCCACTCCATTAGGCTGTTTATTATTCATTAGCCTCAGAACTCCGGTCAGCTTACCAGTATCCATTACTTCCTCATTATTTATTGCTGTGCACATTAGTTTATACATACTACTGAAGTTTATACTCATATCTAACTTGTTATTTACTCACTCACACCTCTTGAAAGCCTGTCCTACCACCTTCATATATAGAGGTATTGAGTGAGTGAGGCATATGATTATTACTAGTTACCAATTTCCGATACCTCTGTACAGCAACATAACCTATCCAATTCATGTGCTCCCCATTTGTGGTCTAGTTTGCTATAAATAAATTGTTAACTAAACAGTTACACAGACTCACATCCTTCTACAAAACTCATTATATACAAAGAAATTAAACTTAGATGTTTTGTTACACTTAGCAATAGATTTTAATAATTTCAAACATTTATTATATATGATATTGATTATTCACCTTTATGGACCTCTGCAGGTTCTGCTGTGTCAATGGTCCCCGCACAGCCTAGCACAGATACTCCAGAGATCACATTGGACAGCATCTTCTCCCATGGCTTGTAACAAATGCACCTACGTAGGCCACCTGCCCATCACACCTCAGGTTTGCATAGTAATGAACTAGTTATACCAGGCTTTTTAACAAATCTGACGCTGGTTGGCTGCGTTAACGGAATGTTAAGTTACATTGACTTAAAAAGAGAGCAAACATTTTCAAAGGAAACCTTGTACTAAAATAGAGCCGTGAACTACTTTTAGCTGTCATATGCTTCGGTAGCTTACAGCTCAATTTTTTACGGCTCAATAGAAACAAGCCCAAAGACAGTACTTTCAGACCAATTGTGGATTACAGACAACTCAACAGGATAACCATAAAATAAGTAAATTTATGCTTACCTGATAAATTAATTTCTTCTATGGTACGACGAGTCCACGGATTCATCCTTTACTTGTGGGATATTATCCTCCTGCTAACAGGAAGTGGCAAAGAGCACCACAGCAGAGCTGTCTATATAGCTCCTCCCTTAGCTCCACCCCCCAGTCATTTGACTGAAGGTAAAGGAAGAAAAAGGAGAAACTAAAAGGTGCAGAGGTGACTGAAGTTTAAAATAAAAAAATATAATCTGTCTTAAAATGACAGGGCGGGCCGTGGACTCGTCGTACCATAGAAGAAATTAATTTATCAGGTAAGCATAAATTTACTTTTCTTCTATAAGGTACGACAAGTCCACGGATTCATCCTTTACTTGTGGGATACAATACCAAAGCTACAGGACACGGATGAACGGGTGGGACAAGACAAATGGTTAAACAGAAGGCACCACTGCTTGAAGAACTTTTCTCCCAAAAATAGCCTCCGAAGAAGCAAAAGTATCAAATTTGTAAGATTTGGAAAAAGTATGAAGTGAAGACCAAGTCGCAGCCTTACAAATCTGTTCAACAGAAGCATCATTTTTAAAAGCCCATGTGGAAGCCACCGCTCTAGTAGAGCGAGCTGTAATCCTTTCAGGAGGCTGCTGTCCAGCAGTCTCGTATGCCAAACGGATGATGCTTTTCAGCCAAAAAGAAAGAGAGGTAGCCGTAGCTTTTTGACCTCTACGTTTTCCAGAATAGACAACAAACAAAGAAGATATTTGACGGAAATCTTTGGTTGCTTGCAAGTAAAACTTCAAAGTACCAACCACGTCCAAGTTGTGCAACAGACACTCCTTCTTAGAGGAAGGATTAGGACACAGAGAAGGAACAACAATTTCCTGATTGATATTCCTATTAGTAACAACCTTAGGAAGGAATCCAGGTTTGGTACGCAAAAACATAATTTATGCTTACCTGATAAATTTATTTCTCTTGTGATGTATCGAGTCCACGGATTCATCCTTACTTGTGGGATATTCTCCTTACCTACAGGAAGTGGCAAAGAGAGCACCCACAGCAGAGCTGTCTATATAGCTCCTCCCTTATCTCCACCCCCCAGTCATTCGACCGAAGGCTGGGAAGAAAAAGGAGAAACTATAGGGTGCAGTGGTGACTGAAAGTTTTAAAATAAAAATATATATGCCTGTCTTAAAAAACAGGGCGGGCCGTGGACTCGATACATCACAAGAGAAATAAATTTATCAGGTAAGCATAAATTATGTTTTCTCTTGTAAGATGTATCGAGTCCACGGATTCATCCTTACTTGTGGGATACCAATACTAAAGCTTTAGGACACGGATGAAGGGAGGGACAAGACAGGGACCTTAAACGGAAGGCACCACTGTTTGTAGAACCTTTCTCCCAAAAATAGCCTCCGAAGAAGCAAAAGTATTGAATTTGGAAAATTTGGAAAAAGTATGAAGCGAAGACCAAGTCGCCGCCTTACAAATCTGTTCAACAGAAACCTCATTTTTAAAAGCCCATGTGGAAGCCACAGCTCTAGTAGAATGAGCAGTAATTCTTTCAGGAGGCTGCTGTCCAGCAGTCTCATAGGCCAAACGGATGATGCTTTTCAGCCAAAAGGAAAGAGGTAGCCGTAGCCCTTTGACCTCTCCGTTTACCAGAATAAACAACAAACAATGAAGATGTTTGACGGAAATCTTTAGTTGCTTGTAAGTAGAACTTTAAAGCACGAACCACATCAAGAATGTGTAAGAGACGTTCCTTCTTTGATGAAGGATTAGGACACAGAGAAGGAACAACAATCTCTTGATTGATATTCTTATTAGAAACAACCTTAGGAAGAAACCCAGGTTGGTATGCAAAACCACCTTATCTGCATGGAAAACAAGGTAAGAGGAATCAGATTGTAAAGCAGATAGCTCAGAAACTCTTCGAGCCAAAGAGATAGCTACTAAAAACAAAACTTTTCAAGATAGAAGCTTAATATCTATGGAATGCATAGGTTCAAACGGAACCCCTTGAAGAACTTTAAGAACTAAGTTTAGGCTCCATGGCGGATCAACAGGTTTAAATACAAAACAATTGGGATAGAATCCCTAGAAATAAATGCTATGTAGCACTCTCTGCCCAGACTGGGGTAGAGACACTAATACATTATAAAATTTAACCTTTATTTTTCACTTTAAAAAGAATGGGTGGACATGAACAAATTAAAATTTCTCTATCTCTAATTGCTGATGGCAATTGTTTCAGGTTATTATTAACCTATTCAAGTGACCGGTTGATTCTCTAATACTTTTATATGTGATTTTGTTAGATCAGTCGGTACTCCATTGTGTTTGTCAAGTAAGGTTAATAAGAGCCTTGTAATGGGTGTTTATGGTATTTTGATGTCTCATATATTTTTTGAGGCTTGTATTAGTGTAGAATTAGTTAAATTTAAGCCTGAGTGACAGCAGGGATTATCAAGTTTTATTCACGTTTATACATAGACCTTGGTTGTGGTTTAGTGCTTTGAAATTCACTTTACTTTATTGTGTTGGTGTACAAATGCCCTAGTTTGGGTATCCCTTATATTCAGAGGTTATTTGTATATTCCACTTATATTCTATAATAGATTCAGTGACCATACATTTAAGATCTATTATGTCTCTCACTCCTTGGAAATAAAGTGATCCTGTATGCGTATTGCATGTACTTGTTTATACACTCTTGGGTAATTAATTAAATAATAACACCAGTGTGCATGAATTTCTTGATACTGATAATTCTCTTTCTAAGCCCCACTGTTTACAATATTTCTTTTATGGTTACCCTTATTTTTGTGGGTGGCTAGGCTACTGTATGTATATCAGTCTTGTTCCTTTCTAGGCGCTCAGAGACTGGTTTTAATTATAGTTGCAGCATCCACCTTGGGATTCAGTTCCACTCAATAGTGATTTGGCTGTTTATATTAGCTGTATTACTAAGGTGGCTGCATAAATTCAGTGATCATACATTTGAGATTTGTTATATCTCTCACTACTTGAGAATACAGTAATCCTGTGTACGTATTACATATACTTATTCAAACACTCTTGGGTGATTTATTAAGTAATAATGCCCATGTGCGTACATTTCTTTACTGATGATGTTCTTTATAAGCCCCACTGTTAACAATATTTTCTTTATGGTTACCCTTGTTTTTGTGGGTGGCCAGGCTACTATATTTTTTATTAATTTTGCACGACACGCATTATGTAATTGTAAAGTGATATTATCAGTACACAATGTTGCAAACTCTAACTCTGATTCCTTACTGGGGACTCAGAAATTAGTTGTAATTACAATTGCAACTTCCACCTTGGAGTTCAATTTCACTCGATAATAATTTAACTGTATATATAGACTATGCTGCTAAGGTGGCTGTATATTTGTTGAATTAATCTTCCGGATTACCAAACAACCCGGTACTATGCACTTGTGAATTACTACAGTAATGTTAACGATGATTCCCTAACTGCCACTCTACGCTGTTCTCACTACAGCTGGGTATGGCAATCTTATCACTAATACGGGGTCTTGTTCGGTTGTAAATCTGTTAGCAACCGATGCTTCTGTATGGCCAAGTCCCTTTTTAACACTCGTAAGAATGCACTTGGGTTATTAGTTTAAATAAAGTTACCCATTAATTCTATTCAGGTTCTTGTCACAGTCAAACGTTTTAACGCTAACATGCACTCACACACTGTCAGATATAATATCCACCAATATCCCCATTAATTATTCAAGTTTCAGCGATTTGAGATAGATTAAATTAAAACACACATATAACACTTTAGTGGGACCCCATCGGCCCACGCAACCCCCCTGACGCGTTTCGCCAGTTACGGCTTTATCAAAGGTGGCAGGCCGCCGATTTTCAAAGTCTTTATTTATTTTCAATTGCGGAAGTTCCGCCTCTACCGTATTTTCATTCGTTGATCTCGGCTGTCAATCTTGTATGTACAGCCTATTGGGATCAATGCATCTGATGTTATGTTTTGTTTTAAGGTCGACTGCTGGTTTTAGATTTTAAGGTGGACCTGTTTCTCTGCACAATTCCTCCGATCTTCTATTCCTATACCAATGCTCATTATTGCAGTAAATTCGATAGATCATAGATATGACGTTTATTATACTGTTGTACTATTGTATTTTCCTCCTATTTGATACTGTATTTTAAATAACATTGCTTATATCGATGTTATGATCGACATCTTTCGTTTATATCTAGTGATATGGAAATTCACTGTTTGCTCATAATTGTATGTATCTCAATTCAGGATGGATAGTTGGTTTATGTTCTTTAACAATGGTCTTGTGTTGTTTCTCATTTTTATCCTTATTAGTGTAATATTCTCTTGTAAAAAGGAGTGTGGTTATTAGTAGTATTGCGTTCTTTAGATGTTCATTTTCTTCTCTTTGATAATTTGGCTATCTAAATAAACCACATTCTTTTTAATAACCCTCATTTTTAAATAAATCACATGATTTCCTGAGAATAACAAGACTATAATAATCATTTCTATTAAGTGCATTGGTAGTATTGTTCCCCTGCATGAGATTATATGATCATCATTTTCCTGTGTATGTGTGTTTACCATTTTCCATTGTCAATGTATTTACATGATTGCTGTTAAATTATGTAATTTTTCTTGCTTTTTTTCAAATCTTGATTTTAACTTATTTTTGTGTGTACAATTGAATCTATGGATCTATTTGTGATATACATTGTGTATTTTGAGTTTATATTCAATGTTATTGATTTATTTTCGAATTAGCATTGTACATTATATGCTCAGAATGTATACTTATATAATTGTTGTACTTTCAAATATTTGTTTAGTTCTTGTATGAAATTTGTTTAAATCTTTGTATTTACTTTAGCTATATTGATTAAAATTATATTCAAGTATTGGTGTGTGATTTGATTTCTCACTAAATTAAAATTCTAAGTGAGATTGTTGTGTTGCCCATGTGCTCATATTGAAAGCAACTAGCATCCTTTGTGTTTTTGGTGCTTCCATACCAGTCTAAGTTATTCTTAATTTGGCTTGTGTTATTGTGAATTATTCTGTTGGTTTTCAGTGCCTGGGTGTCGGTTTAAGTTATTCTTCATTGGGTCTGTGTATTTTTATTATTTTATTAAATTATTCTCTATTACTTGTTGATTACCTTACTTGGTGCTATATTCATTATGGTGCTCTCAAATCAGTGTGTATTCCAAAGTGAACTTATGGTGTTACCTTAGTGATGTGTGCTCTATTGTGCCTTGTGGGGTGATGTGATAAAAAACAATATTAATGAAAAATGTACTAAATTATTGGAAAACTAGAAAGGAAAAAGGTAGGTGAAACTAAAGTGTTAACTATTGATAAGAGTAGTGCATAGCATTCTGGATTCAAATGATGTTATTTAAAACTTGCTTATTTTCCCTTTTCAATTACCCACTCTTCATGGGTTCTTGAAATTGTTTTTTATGTGTATATATATTGGTTCATTTCTTTCTGTATTTAAGGTTATGATCTTTCTCTCTGTATGCATCCTTATAGGAATACACAGGAGTTGTTATTTCCATTTGTTCTTATAGGAATACAAAGAAGTTGTTATTTTCATTTATTCCATTTGGATGTACCGTATTTAATAAATATATCCACTTACTCTCAGCTTTGAGCAGAGCTGTTTCTAGGTCTCCTCCCCTTACTCCTAGTTTAATGTGTTCTACTCCCCACCATTGGAGACCTTTGGGGCTGGAATTATGTTTGAATAGAAAGTGTGATGCCACACTGGTTATAGCTTTGCCATCAGCCACATCTTTTGTGGCATTTTTGATATTTCTAAGATGTTCCATTAAGCGTACTCTTATCTTACGGGTCGTCATGCCTACATAATATAGTTGGCAAGTGCATTGTAATACATATATTACCCCCTGAGTGTTGCAGCTTATGTATTTGTTAATTCTATGAGTTTGTCCAAACCTATCCGTTATAGTGTTGGTTTTCTTAATATACTGACATGTGGAACATGTACGACACTTAAAGGAGCCTGGAGTGAAGGCAGTCATTGTTCTCTTGCTGCTATAATGACTTTGTGTTAGCATGTCTTTCATATTTTTGGCTCGTCTATATCCAATCTCTGGTTTTTCTCCCAGTTGCACTCTCAATGCTGGATCTGATGTTAAAATATGCCAATGCTTTTGGATGATTTCTTTGATTTGGTTGGTCTGTGAAGTGTAAGTTAAGATCAATCTTGTTTTATTGTCCTTTTGTTTATTTTTCTTTTTTAGGAGTTCTCTCCTATTGGTGTTAATTGCTTTGTTTCTTGCTTTTTTAATACTTGTCTTACTATATCCTCTGATAGTTAGCCTTTCTTCCAGTTCTTTCGCTCTTATTTTAAAGGTGTTCAAATCTGTACAGTTGCGTCTAGTTCTTAAAAATTCCCCTGTTGGTAATCCTCTTAGGGTACCTGGTGCATGAGCACTTGATTTATGTAGTACGCTGTTTGTTGCAGTCTTCTTCCTGTACAGATCTGTGGTGATTCTTCCATCTTCCTCTTTGATTATTCTTAGATCAAGGAAAGCAATTTCTTTTTGACTCATTTCGGATGTTAACCTGATATTTGTCATTTTGATTTAATATGGCTAGGAACTCTTGTAGTGTTTCATAAGAGCCCTCCCATATAAATAAAATATCGTCAATGAATCTTATCCATAGGGGTATGTAGTCAGTATATTGGGTATTATTTTCAGTGAATACATGCTCCGCCTCCCACCAACCCATAAATAAATTGGCGTAAGTGGGAGTGCATGCTGTCCCCATTGCTGTTCCTCGTGTCTGCAAATAAAATCCATTGTCAAAGGTGAAGAAATTGTATTGTAAGACAAATTTCAGTAAGTCAATGATGAATTTATTATGGTTTTCATCTTCTTCAGATATTTGTGTCAAAAAATATTTTACCGCCTGTACTCCCTTATCATGGTCTATGGATGTGTATAACGCTTCCACGTCTGTTGTTACCAGCCATGTAGTTTTTTCAATGTAGATGTTGTCTAACTTTTGTAGGACCTCCATGGTGTCCTGAACATAAGAGGGCAACTCTTGTACAAAGTTTCTTAATCTATGATCAATATATTGACTCGCTTTCTCTGTAAGGCAACCTATACCAGATAGTATAGGTCTCCCTGGGGGGTTTGTCTGGTTTTTGTGTATTTTTGGAATGAGGTATAATGTGGCCACTTTTGGATTAGGTACTTCCAAAAATTTCCTTTCTTTTTCTGTTATTACTGTATCTTTATATGCTTTACAAATCATATAATTATAGATTTGTTGGTATCCCTCAATGGGGTTGAATAACAGTTTTGAATAACATTTTTTGTCATTGAGCTGTTTATTCACTTCTCTTAAGTACATTTCCAAAGGCCAAATTACGATATTGCCCCCTTTGTCCGAATTGCGAATGACCACATCCTCCCAGTCTTGCATTTCTCTGAGTGCCATTTTCTCTTTGTAGGATAGATTATGTATTTTGGGATCCAACTTTAAATCTGTGATTTCTTGACAGACCAAATTGTTAAAAACTTGTATTTGAGGCAAGTGAATATTTTTTGGAACATAGGTAGATTTATTTCTTAATTTACTTCTCCATTTTTGTTCTCTTTCATTGGTATTTTCATCCAATAGTTCTTCTAAGTCTTTTAAGCTGCTTAATTCCTCCATGCTCCATCCTTCCAGCGGAGGTGTAGTATTGAACTGTTTTTTCAAAGCTATTTTCCTTAGATATAATTGAATGTCTTTGATTACTTCAAACTTATTGATATCCTGTGATGGACAAAAGGATAATCCTTTAGACAAGATAGAAATATGTGATTTGTTTAAAGGTTTTTCAGATAGATTTATCACTCTCATTGCTTCGTCCCTAGATTGGAGAAGGGGCTCGGTGCTCTCGGGGGTCTCCTGGGGTCTCTCCAGTTCTTGTGACCTTGCGGTTTGTGATTGCGATCTCTGGCTGGTCTTTTGTTTGTGCCTCCCTCCCCTTCTGATCTGTCTCCCCCCTCTCCTTGGTCTAAAAAATTCTGTTTTCTCTTGTTCCTAGTGTTCATTCCAGTATTGTGGGTTGCCGTAGAGGTACTTGGATTTTCCTCATTGGCTGATTCTGTGTCATCTCCATCCGTGTCAGAAATGTCACTTTGGACGATATTTACTCTGGTGCTTTTAGTAGGATTTTTAAAAAAACCTTTTTGCCTCCATCTGTATACCTTTTGGTTGGAGAAATCTTGTATATCACGATTTAATTTCCCTATCTTGGAGTTTTTCAATTCTTCTTCATATCGATCTAGCTCTTTCTGATATGTTTTATATAATTTTTCAAAGTTTGAATTTGTTTCAAATTTCTTGAGGACTTCATTTTGTTCCTCTATTATGGCCTCCAATCTGTCATATTCGGTTTGATTGTGCTTCATTAGAATTTTCATTAATTTCTTGGAGCATTCACTCAGTGCTTCTTCCCACTCTGTTGTTAGTAATTGATTTTTAAATTGAAATGCTGGGAATAGCTGTATCCTCAGGCCCCTGGGAATTACATTTTTCTCTATGTATTTCTCAAAGAAATGCTTATTCCACCAGGATTTATCCTGTTTGTACATAGTTTTGTGTATTTCTTTTAATGCTCCCTCTAGTGTGCTGCTTCCTGCACTTCCACTAGGAGTGGTGTTACTTTCGTCAAAGACTTCATTGAAATCTGCTGTTCTTTTTAACTGTCTTACTTTCCGATCTTGATCCCATGAGTAACTCATTTTGCTACAGTCTGTGTGCTCCTTGTTTAGGAAACCTGATATTGTCAGGTGAAATTGCTACGTATTTAACACACAAGGATAACAAGGGCATTATATAGGCAAGCTCCTCATTGGTTTCAATTGTTTAAGATACTATATTTGATTTTAGTATCTATATTTTATATTCCTTTGGGGAGTGGTGCTAGCATCTAATACTGGACTTACAGAACAATTGGGATAGAATCCCTAGAAAGAAATGCTATGTAGCACTCTCTGCCCAGACTGGGGTAGAGCCACTAATACATTTTAAAATTTAACCTTTATTTTTCACTTTAATAAGAATGGGTGGACATGAACAAATTAAAATTTCTCTATCTCTAATTGCTGATGGCAATTGTTTCAGGTTATTATTAACCTATTCAAGTGACCGGTTGATTCTCTAATACTTTTATATGTGATTTTGTTAGATCAGTCGATACTCCATTGTGTTTGTCAAGTAAGGTTAATAAGAGCCTTGTAATGGGTGTTTATGGTATTTTGATGTCTCATATATTTTTTGAGGCTTGTATTAGTGTAGAATTAGTTAAATTTAAGCCTGAGTGACAGCAGGGATTATCAAGTTTTATTCACGTTTATACATAGACCTTGGTTGTGGTTTAGTGTTTTGAAATTCACTTTACTTTATTGTGTTGGTGTACAAATGCCCTAGTTTGGGTATCACTTATATTCAGAGGTTATTTGTATATTCCACTTATATTCTATAATAGATTCAGTGATCATACATTTAAGATCTATTATGTCTCTCACTCCTTGGAAATAAAGTGATCCTGTATGCGTATTGCATGTACTTGTTTATACACTCTTGGGTAATTAATTAAATAATAACACCAGTGTGCATGAATTTTCTCTTATACTCTTATCAATAGTTAACAGTTTAGTTTCACTTACCTTTTTCCTTTCTAGTTTTCCAATAATTTAGTACATTTTTCATTAATATTGTTTTTTATCACATCACCCCACAAGGCACAATAGAGCACACATCACTAAGGTAACACCATAAGTTCACTTTGGAATACACACTGATTTGAGAGCACCATAATGAATATAGCACCAAGTAAGGTAATCAACAAGTAATAGAGAATAATTTAATAAAATAATAAAAATACACAGACCCAATGAAGAATAACTTAAACCGACACCCAGGCACTGAAAACCAACAGAATAATTCACAATAACACAAGCCAAATTAAGAATAACTTAGACTGGTATGGAAGCACCAAAAACACAAAGGATGCTAGTTGCTTTCAATATGAGCACATGGGCAACACAACAATCTCACTTAGAATTTTAATTTAGTGAGAAATCAAATCACACACCAATACTTGAATATAATTTTAATCAATATAGCTAAAGTAAATACAAAGATTTAAACAAAGTTCATACAAGAACTAAACAAATATTTGAAAGTACAACAATTATATAAGTATACATTCTGAGCATATAATGTACAATGCTAATTCGAAAATAAATCAATAACATTGAATATAAACTCAAAATACACAATGTATATCACAAATAGATCCATAGATTCAATTGTACACACAAAAATAAGTTAAAATCAAGATTTGAAAAAAAGCAAGAAAAATTACATAATTTAACAGCAATCATGTAAATACATTGACAATGGAAAATGGTAAACACACATACACAGGAAAATGATGATCATATAATCTCATGCAGGGGAACAATACTACCAATGCACTTAATAGAAATGATTATTATAGTCTTGTTATTCTCAGGAAATCATGTGATTTATTTAAAAATGAGGGTTATTAAAAAGAATGTGGTTTATTTAGATAGCCAAATTATCAAAGAGAAGAAAATGAACATCTAAAGAACGCAATACTACTAATAACCACACTCCTTTTTACAAGAGAATATTACACTAATAAGGATAAAAATGAGAAACAACACAAGACCATTGTTAAAGAACAATAACCAACTATCCATCCTGAATTGAGATACATACAATTATGAGCAAACAGTGAATTTCCATATCACTAGATATAAATGAAAGATGTCGATCATAACATCGATATAAGCAATGTTATTTAAAATACAGTATCAAATAGGAGGAAAATACAATAGTACAACAGTATAATAAACGTCATATCTATGATCTATCGAATTTACTGCAATAATGAGCATTGGTATAGGAATAGAAGATCGGAGGAATTGTGCAGAGAAACAGGTCCACCTTAAAATCTAAAACCAGCAGTCGACCTTAAAACAAAACATAACATCAGATGCATTGATCCCAATAGGCTGTACATACAAGATTGACAGCCGAGATCAACGAATGAAAATACGGTAGAGGCGGAACTTCCGCAATTGAAAATAAATAAAGACTTTGAAAATCGGCGGCCCGCCACCTTTGATAAAGCCGTAACTGGCGAAACGCGTCAGGGGGGTTGCGTGGGCCGATGGGGTCCCACTAAAGTGTTATATGTGTGTTTTAATTTAATCTATCTCAAATCGCTGAAACTTGAATAATTAATGGGGATATTGGTGGATATTATATCTGACAGTGTGTGAGTGCATGTTAGCGTTAAAACGTTTGACTGTGACAAGAACCTAAATAGAATTAATGGGTAACTTTATTTAAACTAATAACCCAAGTGCATTCTTACGAGTGTTAAAAAGGGACTTGGCCATACAGAAGCATCGGTTGCTAACAGATTTACAACCGAACAAGACCCCGTATTAGTGATAAGATTGCCATACCCAGCTGTAGTGAGAACAGCGTAGAGTGGCAGTTAGGGAATCATCGTTAACATTACTGTAGTAATTCACAAGTGCATAGTACCGGGTTGTTTGGTAATCCGGAAGATTAATTCAACAAATATACAGCCACCTTAGCAGCATAGTCTATATATACAGTTAAATTATTATCGAGTGAAATTGAACTCCAAGGTGGAAGTTGCAATTGTAATTACAACTAATTTCTGAGTCCCCAGTAAGGAATCAGAGTTAGAGTGTTGCAACATTGTGTACTGATAATATCACTTTACAATTACATAATGTGTGTGGTGCAAAATTAATAAAAAATATAGCAGCCTGGCCACCCACAAAAACAAGGGTAACCATAAAGAAAATATTGTTAACAGTGGGGCTTATAAAGAACATCATCAGTAAAGAAATGTACGCACACGGGCATTATTACTTAATAAATCACCCAAGAGTGTTTGAATAAGTATATGTAATACGTACACAGGATTACTGTATTCTCAAGTAGTGAGAGATATAACAAATCTCAAATGTATGATCACTGAATTTATGCAGCCACCTTAGTAATACAGCTAATATAAACAGCCAAATCACTATTGAGTGGAACTGAATCCCAAGGTGGATGCTGCAACTATAATTAAAACCAATCTCTGAGCGCCTAGAAAGGAACAAGACTGATATACATACAGTAGCCTAGCCACCCACAAAAATAAGGGTAACCATAAAAGAAATATTGTAAACAGTGGGGCTTAGAAAGAGAATTATCAGTATCAAGAAATTCATGCACACTGGTGTTATTATTTAATTAATTACCCAAGAGTGTATAAACAAGTACATGCAATACGCATACAGGATCACTTTATTTCCAAGGAGTGAGAGACATAATAGATCTTAAATGTATGGTCACTGAATCTATTATAGAATATAAGTGGGATATACAAATAACCTCTGAATATAAGTGATACCCAAACTAGGGCATTTGTACACCAACACAATAAAGTAAAGTGAATTTCAAAACACTAAACCACAACCAAGGTCTATGCATAAACGTGAATAAAACTTGATAATCCCTGCTGTCACTCAGGCTTAAATTTAACTAATTCTACACTAATACAAGCCTCAAAAAATATATGAGACATCAAAATACCATAAACACCCATTACAAGGCTCTTATTAACCTTACTTGACAAACACAATGGAGTACCGACTGATCTAACAAAATCACATATAAAAGTATTAGAGAATCAACCGGTCACTTGAATAGGTTAATAATAACCTGAAACAATTGCCATCAGCAATTAGAGATAGAGAAATTTTAATTTGTTCATGTCCACCCATTCTTTTTAAAGTGAAAAATAAAGGTTAAATTTTAAAATGTATTAGTGGCTCTACCCCAGTCTGGGCAGAGAGTGCTACATAGCATTTCTTTCTAGGGATTCTATCCCAATTGTTCTGTAAGTCCAGTATTAGATGCTAGCACCACTCCCCAAAGGAATATAAAATATAGATACTAAAATCAAATATAGTATCTTAAACAATTGAAACCAATGATGAGCTTGCCTATATAGTGCCCTTGTTATCCTTGTGTGTTAAATAAGTAGGTTTAAATACAAGCTTGATTCTGACCAAAGCCTGTCTAAATGCTTGAACGTCTGGGACATCTGCCAGACGTTTGTGTAGTAGAATAGACAAAGCAGATATTTGTCCTTTTAGGGAACTAGCTGATAATCCCTTCTCCAAACCTTCTTGGAGAAAAGACAATATTCTTGGAATCCTAATCTTACTCCACGAGTAACCTTTGGATTCACACCAATAAAGATATTTGCGCCAAATCTTATGATAGATCTTCCTGGTGACAGGCTTCCTAGCCTGAATCAGGGTATCAATGACCGACTAAGAGAAACCACGCTTTGATAGAATCAGGCGTTCAATCTCCAAGCAGTCAGACGCAGAGAAATTAGATTTGGATGCGTGAACGGACCTTGGATTAGAAGGTCCCGCCTCATTGGCAGAGTCCACGGTGGAACCGAGGACATGTCCACTAGGTCTGCATACCAAGTCCTGCGTGGCCACGCAGGTGCTATCAGAATCACCGAAGCTCTCTCCTGCTTGATTCTGGCAACCAGACGTGGGAGGAGAGGAAACGGTGGAAATAAATAGGCCAGATTGAAGGACCAAGGCACTGCTAGAGCATCTATCAGTACCGCCTTGGGATCCCGGGACCTGGACCCGAAACGAGGAAGTTTGGCATTCTGATGGGACGCCATCAGATCCAATTCTGGTGTGCCCCAAAGCTGAAACAGCTGGGCAAATACCTCCGGATGGAGTTCCCACTCCCCCGGATGAAAAGTCTGACGACTTAGGAAATCCGCCTCCCAGTTCTCTACAACTGGGATATGGATTGCTGAGAGATGGCAAGAGTGATCCTCTGCCCATCGGATTATTTTGGTTACCTCCATCATCGCTAGAGAACTCCTTGTTCCTCCTTGATGATTGATATAAGCTACAGTCGTGATGTTGTCCGACTGAAACCTGATGAATTTGGCCCCAGCAAGCTGAGGCCATGCCTGAAGCGCATTGAATATCGCTCTCAGTTCTAGAATGTTTATCAGAAGAAGAGATTCCTCCCGAGACCATAAGCTTTCAGGGAGTTCCAGACTGCACCCCAGCCTAGCAGGCTGGCATCTGTCGTTACAATGATCCACTCTGGCCTGTGGAAATACATTCCCTGAGACAGATTCTGGCAATAAAACAAGGAAATGGTGGAAACACATAAGCCAGGTTGAACGACCAGGGTACTGCTAGAGCATCTATCAGTACTGCCTGAGGATCCCTTGACCTGGACCCGTAACAAGGAAGTTTGGCCTTCTGACGAGACGCCATCAGATCCAATTCTGGTGTGCCCCATTGCTAAATCAATTGTGCAAACACCTCCGGATGGTGTTCCCACTCCCCCGGATGAAAAGTCTGACGACTTAGAAAATCCGCTTCCCAGTTCTCCACTCCTGGGATATAGATTGCTGATAGATGGCAAGAGTGAGTCTCTGCCCATCAAATTATTTTGGTAACCTCTATCATCGCTAGAGTACTCTTTGTTCCCCCCTGATGATTGATATATGCTACAGTCGTGATATTGTCCGACTGGAATCTTATGAATCTGGCCGAAGCCAGCTGAGGCCACACCTGAAGCGCGTTGAATATCGCTCTCAGTTCTAGAATATTTATTGGGAGGAGAGCCTCCTCCTGAGTCCACAAACCCTGTGCTTTCAGGGAATTCCAGACTGCACCCCAGCCCAATAGGCTGTCGTCCATCGTCACTATGACCCATGCTGGCCTGCGGAAACACAATCCTTGGGACAGATGATCCTGTGACAACCACCAAAGAAGAGAGTCTCTGGTCTCTTGATCCAGATTTATCTGAGGAGATAAATCTGCATAATCCCCATTCCACTGTTTGAGCATGCATAGTTGCAGTGGTCTGAGATGCAAGCGAGCAAACGAAACTATGTCCATTGCCGCAACCATTAGTCCGATTACCTCCATACACTGAGCCACTGACGGCCGAGGAATGGAATGAAGAGCTCAGCATGTGGTCAAAATATTTGATTTTCTGACCTCCGTCAGAAAAATTTTCATGTCCACCGAATCTATCAGAGTTCCCAGTGAACTCTTTTTTACGTTCACCTTCCACCCGTGAGATCTTAGAAAAGCCAACGCGATGTCCGTGTGAGACTTGGCTAATTTGTAAGTCGACGCCTGAATTAAGATATCGTCCAGATAAGGCGCCACTGCTATGCCCCGCGGCCTTAGAACCGCCAGAAGGGACCCTAGCACCTTTGTGAAAATTCTGGGAGCTGTGGCCAACCCGAAGGGAAGAGCCACAAACTGGTAATGCTTGTCCAGAAAGGCGAACCTGAGGAACTGGTGATGATCTTTGTGGATAGGGATGTGTAGATACGCATCCTTTAAGTCTACGGTGGTCATATATTGACCCTCCTGGATCATTGGTAAAATAGTCCAAATGGTCTCCATCTTGAAAGATGGGACTCTGAGGAATTTGTTTAGGATCTTGAGATCTAAAATTGGTCTGAAGGTTCCCTCTTTTTTTGGGAACCACAAACAGATTGGAGTAAAACCCCTGTCCCTGTTCTGCTTTCGGAACTGGGCGGATCACTCCCATGGTATATAGGTCTTCTACACAGCGTAAGAACGCCTCTCTTTTTGTCTGGTTTGCAGACAATTGAGAAAGATGGAATCTCCCCCTTGGAGGAGAATCTTTGAAATCTAGAAGATACCCCTGGGTTACGATTTCTAAAGCCCAGGAGTCCTGAACGTCTCTTGCCCAGGCCTGAGCAAAGAGAGAAAGTCTGCCCCCTACTAGATCCGGTCCTGGATCAGGGGCTACCCCCCTTCATGCTGTCTTGGTGGCAGCAGCGGGCTTCTTGGCCTGTTTACCTTTGTTCCAAGTCTGGTTAGGTCTCCAGACTGACTTGGATTGAGCAAAATTCCCCTCTTATTTTGCAGCAGGGGAAGAGGTAGAGGGACCACCTTTGAAGTTTTGAAAGGAACGAAAATTATTTTGTTTGGTCCTCATCTTATTTGTCTTATCCTGAGGAAGTGCATGGCCTTTCCCTCCAGTGATGTCTGAAATAATCTCTTTCAGTTCAGGCCTGAATAGGGTCTTACCTTTGAAAGGGATGGCTAAAAGCTTAGATTTTGATGACACATCAGCAGACCAGGACTTAAGCCATAACGCTCTACGCGCTAAAATGGCAAAACCTGAATTCTTTGCCGCTAATTTAGCCAGTTGAAAAGCGGCATCTGTAATGAAAGAATTAGCTAGCTTGAGAGCCCTAATTCTATCCAGAATATCATCTAATGGGGTCTCAACCTGAAGAGCCTCCTCCAGAGCCTCAAACCAAAAAGCAGCTGCAGTAGTTACAGGAACAATGCACGCTATAGGTTGGAGAAGAAAACCCTGATGAACAAATATTTTCTTTAGGTGACCCTCTAATTTTTTATCCATAGGATCTTTGAAAGCACAACTGTCTTCGATAGGTATAGTTGTATGCTTAGCCAGGGTAGAAATAGCTCCCTCCACCTTAGGGACCGTCTGCCATGAGTCCCGCATGGTGTCTGATATGGGAAACATTTTCTTAAAAGTAGGAGGAGGAGCGAACGGAATACCTGGTCTATCCCACTCCTTAGTAACAATGTCCGAAATCCTCTTAGGGACCGGAAAAACATCAGTGTAGACAGGAACCTCTAGAAATCTGTCCATTTTACACAATTTCTCTGGAACTACAATAGGGTCACAATCATCCAGAGTCGCTAAAATCCTCCCTGAGCAATAAGCGGAGGTGTTCTAGCTTAAATTTAAAAGCCATCATATCTGAGTCTGTCTGAAGGAACATCTTTCCTGAATCAGAAATCTCTCCCTCAGACAGCAAATCCCTCACCCCCAACTCAGAACATTGTGAGGGTACATCGGATATGGCTAATAAAGCGTCAGAGGGCTCAGCATTTGTTCTCACACCAGACCTATAACCTCTGTGAGGGTAGTATTCATAACTGCGGCCATATCTTGCAGGGTGAAAGAATTAGATGCATTAGAAATACTTGCCGTTGCTTGTGCGGGCGTTAATGGTTGTGACACTTGGGGAGAATTAGATGGCATAACCTGATTCCCTTCTGACTGAGAATCATCCTGCGACATACTTTTAGTAGCTAAAATATGTTCTTTGCAATTTATTGACCTTTCAGTGCATGAGGGACACATTCTAAGTGGGGGTTCCACAATGGCTTCTAAACATATTGAACAATGACTTTCCTCAATGTCAGACATATTGAACAGGCTAGTAATGACTACAAACAAGTACTGTGTAGTAGTACTGTGCCTTTAAGAGAAAAAAAAGCATACACGTTCTGCAAAACTGCTTTAAAATGCACCAAATTTTTCAAATTTTTGACAGCAGACTCAATATGTGTAGTTAAGTTTGCCCCACAAGAAAATTTAACATTTAACCCTTTATTGTGCAAACCGGATTGAAATAAGGCCTAAATCCGGAAAAAACACCCCCAGCACCTTACCACAGCCCTGCTGTGGCGCCTACCTTGCCTCAGGGATTGAAAATATGGGGTTAAAGCTTCAATTTGGCCCAAAACATCCACAAGGGCCCTCAGGAGTTGGAGCTTGCTGCTTGCTGAGTGAAAACAACTGCGCATCTGAGGCCCGAAAATAGGCCCCGCCCATCTCACTCGATGTCTCTACAGCCTCAAAGAACCGCACCAGAGCAGTTTTAAACTAGCCATGTGGGTTCAGAGACCCAAAAAAAGCCAAGTGTACCCTCAATAAAGATGCCCAAAAAACGTTATTGCCCACAAAACGTTAACAGCACTCCCAGTTCATAAAACGTTTGCCCACAAACATTCAAAAACCATTTTTTAATAGCCCCTTATGCAAGCTTAGTAATGCCTTTCTATAGCTCTTAGGATTACTGCTTACCCTTACCGTCATGGGGATACTGTCAGCCTTTCTGAAACACAATACCAAAAGCAAAATGAGCAGGTCAGTTACATAAACAAGGTAGATGATGCAAAGAAACTTTTTTCATTCATATACCGCAGCAATTAGCGTTACGGTGTACCCAGAGCAAGTGTACATAAGAATCTAAATCTGTATGCAGTGGAGATAATCAAAAGATACAGTCTCACCTCTGCTGACTTCCACCCGGGGAACTTCTACCTTTCAGCAGGATCCTTATAAGTAGAGCCGGTAATATATGCACCTCCACTTTGATCTGTATCTCCGTATCTCGTCCACCGCTACCCGGCACTTTTCCAGAGGCACTGTGTTTCCCCGCCCACCAGGGGGCGTGTCCAAATTACAGCAGATGATCCTCCAACCGGATAGCTTAGACAGGTACCACATACGCCATCAATCAAACGCTTCCACTCGGAATCCTCCAATCCTCAGGTTGCCTTTCGTTGCGCCTCTTGTACGGTCCAATACTGGGGCTCCACTGGTTTTTCAGCGTTCTGTGTTCAGCGTTCAGCGTAGTAGTGTTATTGTATGCTCTGGGGATAATTTGCAGCATGCAATGCAGGGACACTAGCGCTCTCAGGGCAAGGAAATTCACCACAAAATAAGATACATAGAGCGCTAGCGTACATAAAACATAACCTTTATTTTGGTTATTTAAAACAGGACATATAGTCAATCAAATGCCCACAAACATTCAAAAACCATTTTTTAATAGCCCCTTATGCAAGCTTAGTAATGCCTTTCTATAGCTCTTAGGATTACTGCTTACCCTTACCGTCATGGGGATACTGTCAGCCTTTCTGAAATACAGTCTCTCGAGAAAAAATGACTGAACATACCTCAATGCTGTATAGCATTAAAACGTTCCTCACACTGAAGTTTCTTGTACCCCTCAGCCTCTGTGGGAACAGCACTGGATCTTAGTTACAAATGCTAAGATCATCATCCTCCAGGCAGAAGTCTTCATCCATCTGCTGCCTGAGAGTAAATAGTACACACCAGTACCATTTAAAACAAAAAACTCTTGCTTGAAGAAATTAAAAACTAATATTTTATCACCTCTTCACTTTACCCTTCCTAGTACTTAGAGTAGGCAAAGAGAACGACTGGGGGGTGGAGCTAAGGGAGGAGCTATATAGACAGCTCTGCTGTGGTGCTCTTTGCCACTTCCTGTTAGCAGGAGGATAATATCCCACAAGTAAAGGATGAATCCGTGGACTTGTCGTACCTTATAGAAGAAATATGTTATATTTTACCTCTAATACCCGGGCTCATGGAGAGATTAAAGAATGCCAAAATATTCACCAAACTTGATCTCTTGATTCCCAGTGAACTCTTTTTTACGTTCACCTTCCACCCGTGAGATCTTAGAAAAGCCAACGCAATGTCCGTGTGAGACTTGGCTAATTTGTAAGTCGACGCCTGAATTAAGATATCGTCCAGATAAGGCGCCACTGCTATGCCCCGCAGCCTTAGAACCGCCAGAAGGGACCCTAGCACCTTTGTGAAAATTCTGGGAGCTGTGGCCAACCCGAAGGGAAGAGCCACAAACTGGTAATGCTTGTCCAGAAAGGCGAACCTGAGGAACTGGTGATGATCTTTGTGGATAGGGATGTGTAGATACGCATCCTTTAAGTCTACGGTGGTCATATATTGACCCTCCTGGATCATTGGTAAAATAGTCCAAATGGTCTCCATCTTGAAAGATGGGACTCTGAGGAATTTGTTTAGGATCTTGAGATCTAAAATTGGTCTGGAGGTTCCCTCTTTTTTTGGGAACCACAAACAGATTGGAGTAAAACCCCTGTCCCTGTTCTGCTTTCGGAACTGGGCGGATCACTCCCATGGTATATAGGTCTTCTACACAGCGTAAGAATGCCTCTCTTTTTGTCTGGTTTGCAGACAATTGAGAAAGATGGAATCTCCCCCTTGGAGGAGAATCTTTGAAATCTAGAAGATACCCCTGGGTTACGATTTCTAAAGCCCAGGAGTCCTGAACGTCTCTTGCCCAGGCCTGAGCAAAGAGAGAAAGTCTGCCCCCTACTAGATCCGGTCCCGGATCAGGGGCTACCCCCCTTCATGCTGTCTTGGTGGCAGCAGCGGGCTTCTTGGCCTGTTTACCTTTGTTCCAAGTCTGGTTAGGTCTCCAGACTGACTTGGATTGAGCAAAATTCCCCTCTTATTTTGCAGCAGGGGAAGAGGTAGAGGGACCACCTTTGAAGTTTTGAAAGGAACGAAAATTATTTTGTTTGGTCCTCATCTTATTTGTCTTATCCTGAGGAAGGGCATGGCCTTTCCCTCCAGTGATGTCTGAAATAATCTCTTTCAGTTCAGGCCTGAATAGGGTCTTACCTTTGAAAGCGATGGCTAAAAGCTTAGATTTTGATGACACATCAGCAGACCAGGACTTAAGCCATAACGCTCTACGCGCTAAAATGGCAAAACCTGAATTCTTTGCCGCTAATTTAGCCAGTTGAAAAGCGGCATCTGTAATGAAAGAATTAGCTAGCTTGAGAGCCCTAATTCTATCCAGAATATCATCTAATGGGGTCTCTGTGGAGTTATAAAATCATGATTAGAATAAATTATAAAATCATGATTAGAAAAATATACAATTTCAAAGAAGAATTACACATTAAATATGTTATTCATAGATAAAACATTTAGATATAAATTAAGATATAGAATATGGAAGAGTTATAAATTAAATTAACTTAGATAGGATTAGTCAGTTTAGTTAGTAATGGGTTAAATAGTGTTTTAAAGACAATGTATTTAAAACTGTGACATTTACATTCAGTTGCTGTTGTCAATCAAACCACCTATACTGCTAGCTAGACACATAGTATTATTAACACTCTAATACACTGCGCATGAACAAGTTAAAATAGAATTTTCTATATGTCAGCCAAAATTATAAAGTCTTTTAAGGAAGTTAAAATATACAAAGATAGCATTTTCATTTATGGTATGCTTTGATTTCATTGGCTTAAAATGTGTATATAAGCTTTGCCTATGTATGAGGCTATTGTTATCTTCTGCCTTAAGATCTCGAGGTATGTAATTAATCTTGCTGTGATTAATAAATAGTTTATGTCAACTAATATTTGATAAATATGAGTATTAATTTAATCTGTTAGATAACCCAGATTAAATATTTGTCTATAGTTAGGGTTTTGTCTAACGAAGGCATATAAAGTCATATAAGAATAATTCTTACAAGCATCTAATTTTTATCTTCTTTTGCAAGAATCATACATATACATCTGTTGCTAAACACTCATTTAGTGACAGCCCTTAGACTAGAGAGGTATATACGACAGTCTCAACCTGAAGAGCCTCCTCCAGAGCCTCGAACCAAAAAGCAGCTGCAGTAGTTACAGGAACAATGCACGCTATAGGTTGGAGAAGAAAACCCTGATGAACAAATATTTTCTTTAGGTGACCCTCTAATTTTTTATCCATAGGATCTTTGAAAGCACAACTGTCTTCGATAGGTATAGTTGTACGCTTAGCCAGGGTAGAAATAGCTCCCTCCACCTTAGGGACCGTCTGCCATGAGTCCCGCATGGTGTCTGATATGGGAAACATTTTCTTAAAAGTAGGAGGAGGAGCGAACGGAATACCCGGTCTATCCCACTCCTTAGTAACAATGTCCGAAATCCTCTTAGGGACCGGAAAAACATCAGTGTAGACAGGAACCTCTAGAAATCTGTCAATTTTACACAATTTCTCTGGAACTACAATAGGTTCACAATCATCCAGAGTCGCTAAAATCCTCCCTGAGCAATAAGCGGAGGTGTTCTAGTTTAAATTTAAAAGCCATCATATCTGAGTCTGTCTGAGGGAACATCTTTCCTGAATCAGAAATCTCTCCCTCAGACAGCAAATCCCTCACCCCCAACTCAGAACATTGTGAGGGTACATCGGATATGGCTAATAAAGCGTCAGAGGGCTCAGCATTTGTTCTCACACCAGACCTATAACCTCTGTGAGGGTAGTATTCATAACTGCGGCCATATCTTGCAGGGTGAAAGAATTAGATGCACTAGAAATACTTGCTGTTGCTTGTGCAGGCGTTAATGGTTGTGACACTTGGGGAGAATTAGATGGCATAACCTGATTCCCTTCTGACTGAGAATCATCCTGCGACATACTTTTAGTAGCTAAAATATGTTCTTTGCAATTTATTGACCTTTCAGTGCATGAGGGACACATTCTAAGTGGGGGTTCCACAATGGCTTCTAAACATATTGAACAATGACTTTCCTCAATGTCAGACATATTGAACAGGCTAGTAATGACTACAAACAAGCATGAAAACACTTTATTTAGTGAAAAAAATAACAATCTTAAAAAACGGTACTGTGCCTTTAAGAGAAAAAAAAGCATACACGTTCTGCAAAACTGCTTTAAAATGCACCAAATTTTTCAAATTTTTGACAGCAGACTCAATATGTGTAGTTAAGTTTGCCCCACAAGAAAATTTAACATTTAACCCTTTATTGTGCAAACCGGATTGAAATAAGGCCTAAATCCGGAAAAAACACCCCCAGCACCTTACCACAGCCCTGCTGTGGCGCCTACCTT
The DNA here is from genome assembly GCF_027579735.1 of Bombina bombina. NCBI lineage: Eukaryota > Metazoa > Chordata > Amphibia > Anura > Bombinatoridae > Bombina > Bombina bombina. Next base: position 596,241,259 of record NC_069499.1, on the reverse strand, counting down.
GCCTCAGGGATTGAAAATATGGGGTTAAAGCTTCAATTTGGCCCAAAACATCCACAAGAGCCCTCAGGAGTTGGAGCTTGCTGCTTGCTGAGTGAAAACAACTGCGCATCTGAGGCCCGAAAATAGGCCCCGCCCATCTCACTCGATGTCTCTACAGCCTCAAAGAACCGCACCAGAGCAGTTTTAAACTAGCCATGTGGGTTCAGAGACCCAAAAAAAGCCAAGTGTACCCTCAATAAAGATGCCCAAAAAACGTTATTGCCCACAAAACGTTAACAGCACTCCCAGTTCATAAAACGTTTGCCCACAAACATTCAAAAACCATTTTTTAATAGCCCCTTATGCAAGCTTAGTAATGCCTTTCTATAGCTCTTAGGATTACTGCTTACCCTTACCGTCATGGGGATACTGTCAGCCTTTCTGAAATACAGTCTCTCCAGAAAAAATGACTGAACATACCTCAATGCTGTATAGCATTAAAACGTTCCTCACACTGAAGTTTCTTGTACCCCTCAGCCTCTGTGGGAACAGCACTGGATCTTAGTTACAAATGCTAAGATCATCATCCTCCAGGCAGAAGTCTTCATCCATCTGCTGCCTGAGAGTAAATAGTACACACCAGTACCATTTAAAACAAAAAACTCTTGCTTGAAGAAATTAAAAACTAATATTTTATCACCTCTTCACTTTACCCTTCCTAGTACTTAGAGTAGGCAAAGAGAATGACTGGGGGTGGAGCTAAGGGAGGAGCTATATAGACAGCTCTGCTGTGGTGCTCTTTGCCACTTCCTGTTAGCAGGAGGATAATATCCCACAAGTAAAGGATGAATCCGTGGACTTGTTGTACCTTATAGAAGAAATATGTTATATTTTACCTCTAATACCCGGGCTCATGGAGAGATTAAAGAATGCCAAAATATTCACCAAACTTGATCTGAGAGGCATCTATAATTTATTACGTAAACCTGGAGATGAGTGCAAAACTGCTTTCAGGACAAGATATGGTCACTTTGAAAATCCTGTTATGCCATTCAGCTTTTTTAACGCCCCTGCCTGTACTTTATAAATTACATTTTCTGTGACCTTCTTGATAAGTTCATCATATTTTAACCTCGATGACATCCTCATTTACTCAACGGATTTACAAACTCAAAGACTACACTTGAAAAAGGTATTGGAATGGTTATGATCCCATTGTTTGTTTGCTAAACCTGAGAAGTGTGTTTTCTAAACCACTTCTATTTCATTCCTTGGCTATATAATCTCTCCTTTCTCCATACACACAGATCCAAGGAAAATAGATGTCAACAATTACTAGCCAACTCCTACCTCTAAAAAAGAAGTACAACATTTCATCAGTATGGCAAATTTTTACAAAACATTTATGAAAGGATTTTCCAATATCATTACTCTTACTGACCTTACAAAAAAAAGAGACCTATTTTGTCTGGGATATGGAAGCCGACCTAGCTTACAAAACTTTGAAAGAAATATTTACTACTGCCCCTATTCTATATTTACCTGATTCCAATTTGACATATGTGCTAGATGTAGATTCCTCTGATTTTGCTCTAGGAGCAATATTGTCTTAACGAAAATGTCCCAATAGCCCTTTGTTTCCTATTGCTTTTCATTCTTGCTAACTTACACCTTCTGAAAGGAACTTCACCATTGGAAAAAGAGTTACTTGCAGTTAAATCATCATTTGGATGAATGGAAAAACCTATAAGTGGGAAATTCAAGACCTTTTCTCATCTTAACAGTTTACAAAAATCTTACGTACCTCAAATCTGCTAAAAGATTATCATCCAGGTTGGCACATTGGGCTCTGTATTTTGAAAGATTCGTCTTTCATGTTACCTCCCAGGAAACAAGAATGTGAAAGTAGATGCTCTTTCTCGCAGTCTCTCTCTTGAGACCATTCATGATGATACTCCTGTTTTACCTCATACAAAGTTTCTAGGACAAATACCTTATATTAACGTCTGACTTCCAAAACACCCACTTCTCCTCTTCCTAATGGTGTCACTTTATCTCCTCAAGATAGTCTATACTAAAAGAACAAAAAAATGTATGTTCAACCTTTAAACAGAAAATAAATTCTCAAACTCATGCATGATTCTCCAATAGTTGGAAATTTTGGTGCACAGAAAACAACTCACCTCATAACTAGATACTTTTGGTGGCCACAGATAAGAGACCATGTGAAATCTTAGGTTAACTTCTGTGGATTATGTTGATTGGGACTCAATCTTTCATTGAACAAACCAAATATATTTCTCAACTCACAAACTCCAGGCCCAGATGGAATACAGCCAAGGGTGTTACGGGAACTTAGCACTGTTATAGACAAAGCTCTACTCTTAATTTTTTAAGACTCATTATCCTCAGGCATAGTACCCGAGGATTGGCGTAAAGCTGATGTGGTGCCACTCTTCAAAAAGGGAAGCAGGGATGATCCAGGAAGCTATAGACTAGTTACTCTGACATCAATAGTGGTAAAGGTATTTGAAGGGATTATAAGCGATTATATTGATGAGAATATTCGTGTAAACAAGATTATACGTTCAAATCAGCATGGTTTTATGATAAATAGATCATGTCAAACTAATCTACTTAGATTCTACGAGGAAGTAAGTATGAATATAGATAAAGGGGAATCAGTTCATGTGATATACTTAGATTTTGCAAAGGCATTTGATACAGTGCCACATGAGAGATTAATGCACAAAATTAAGGGACTGGGAATAGCTGAAAATGTTAGCTCATGAATAAATAACTGGATAAAAGATAGGAAGCAACAAGTAGTAGTGAATGGATCATACTCAGTTTGGACAAAGGTAATCAGTGGAGTCCCCCAGGGATCAGTACTGAGCCCTGTTCTTTTTAATATTTTTATTAATGACTTGGAGCAAGGATTAAATAGCAATATCTCTATTTTTGCAGATGATACTAACGGCTAGATTACGAGTTTTGTGTTACGAGCGGCTCGGTGCTAACTTGCAAGTTATTTCCACCGCTCACCTCCCTATAGCGCTGCTATTACAGGTTTTCATAAACCCGGCGTTAACAGGCAATATGACAGCGTAGAGCAAAATTGAGCTCCATACCGCACTCCAATACCGGCGCTGCTTTGAGCTGGTTTTACGTGCTCGTGCACGATTTCCCCATAGACATCAATGGGGAGAGCGGCTAAAAAAAAGGGTAACACCTGCAATAAAGGAGCGTAAAGCTCTGTAATGCAGCCCCATTGATTCTTATGGGGAAAAAAAACTTATGTTTACACCTAACACCCTAACATAAACCCCGAGTCTAGACACCCCTAATCTGCTGCCCCCGACATCGCCGCCACCTACATTACACTTATTAACCCCTAATCTGCTGCCCCCGACATCGCCAACACCTACCTACATTTATTAACCCCTAATCTGCCGCCCCCGACACCGCCGACACCTACATTACACTTATTAACCCCTAATCTGCTATCTTTTTATTTTTATTTCACAGGCAAGTATTTATTTTAACTATGTAGACTAGTTACTAAATAGTTACTATCTATTTACTAGCTACCTAGCTAAAATAAATACAAATTTACCTGTAAAATAAAACCTAACCTGAGTTACACTAACACCTAACCTTACACTACAACCAACCCCCCAAATAAAATCCTATCTAAAAAAAACCTAAGCTCCCCATTGCCCTGAAAAGGGCATTTGTATGGGCATTGCCCTTAAAAGGGCATTTAGCTCTTTTCCGCACAAACCCTAAGTTAAAAATAAAACCCACCCAATAAACCCTTAAAAAAAAACTAACACTAACCCCCGAAGATCCACTTACAGTTTTTGAAGACCCGACAACCATCCTCAACGAAGCGGCATTAGTCCTCATCGAAGCCGGCAGAAGTCTTGATCCAAGCGGGTCGAAGTCTTCATCAAAGCCGGCAGAAGTCTTCATCCAGACGGCATCTTCTATCTTCATCCATCTGGCACGGAGTGGCTCCATCTTCAAGACATCCGGCATGGAGAATCCTCTTCAATCGATGGCTCTTCCAGAATGAAGGTTCCTTTAAGGGACATCATCCAAGATGGCGTCCCTTGAATTCCGATTGGCTGATAGAATTCTATCAGCCAATCGGAATTAAAGGGTAAAAAATCCTATTGGCTGATGCAATCAGCCAATAGGATTGAGCTCGCATTCTATTGGCTGATTGGAACAGCCAATAGAATGCCAGCTCAATCCTATTGGCCATCTTGGATGACGTCCCTTAAAGGAACCTTCATTCTGGAAGAGCAGTCAATTGAAGAGGATGCTCCGTACTGGATGTCTTGAAGATGAAGCCGCTCCGCGCTGGATGGATGAAGATAGAAGATGCCGTCTGGATGAAGACTTCTGCCGGCTTGGATGAAGACTTTGGCCTGCTTGGATGAAGACTTCTGCCGGCTTCGATGAGGACTTCTGCTGCTTCGTTGAGGATGGATGTCCGGTCTTCAAAAACTGTAAGTGGATCTTTGGGGGTTAGTGTTAGGTTTTTTTAAGGGTTTATTGGGTGGGTTTTATTTTTAGCTTAGGGTTTGGTTGGAAAAAGAGCTAAATGCCCTTTTAAGGGCAATGCCCATACAAATGCCCTTTTCAGGGCAATGGGGAGCTTAGGTTTTTTTAGATAGGATTTTATTTGGGGGGTTGGTTGTGTGGGTGGTGGGTTTTACTGTTGGGGTTGTTTGTATTTTTTTTACAGGTAAAAGAGCTGATTTCTTTGGAGCAATGCCCCACAAAAGGCCCTTTTAAGGGCCATTGGTAGTTTATTGTAGGCTAGGTTTTTTTTTATTTTGGGGGGGCTTTTATATTTTGATAGGGCTATTAGATTAGGTGTAATTAGTTTAAATATTTGATCATTTTTTTTTATTTTGTTTAATTTAGTGTTTGTTTTTTTTTGTAATTTAGTTAATTGTATTTAATTAATGTAATTTATTCTCCACTTTGTTCTCCACTTTCAATACTCTTCTCTGCCCTCCCCCTCCTCCTAATACAACTTCTCTGTCAGCTCAAGACTTTGCCAACCACTTCAATAACAAAATCAACTCCATCAGAAATGAAATCAGCTCTCAACATAATTCCATTCTCTCACCCCCTCAAATGCTCTCAATCAACCACAACCCACATAAACTTAAACTTAGCTCATTCTCCCGTTACTGAGGAAGAAGTTTCGGCACTTATACTGCGCTCTCACCTCACTACCTGTCCCCTTAACCCTATCCCCTCACAGCTACTCCCCTCCCTCTCTGCCATCCTTACCCCTATACTCACACACACTTTCAACCTCTCCTTCAGCACCGGTATATTTCCCTCATCACTGAAACATGCACTGGTCACACCTATCCTCAAAAAACCTTCCCTTGATCCTATCTCCCAATCCAACTACAGCCCTATATCCCTCCTCCCTCTTGCATCAAAGCTTCTCAAAAAACTAGCTTATACACGCCTATCCCATTTCCTTACAATAAACTCCCTCCTTGACCCATTGCAATCTGGATTTCGTCCCCATTACTCCACAGAAACAGCAATTGTTAAGGTTACCAACGACCTACTTACAGCAAAATCAAAAGGCCACTTCTCTCTGCTTATTCTCCTTGATCTGTCCGCAGCCTTTGACACTGTTGACCACCCTCTCTTGCTCCAAACCCTCCAATCCTTCGGCATATGTGACACAGCCATCTCGTGGCTCTCTTCCTACCTGTCAAACCGTACCTTTAGTGTAGCCTTCTCTGGGGCCTCCTCTGCCCCGTCACCACTTTCTATCAGAGTACCGCAAGGCTCTGTCCTCGGTCCCCTTCTCTTCTCAATCTACACGTCATCACTAGGTTCCCTAATAAAGTCCCATGGTTTACAATATCATTTGTATGCCGATGACACCCAAATCTACTTCTCTGCACCAGACCTTTCTCCTTCCTTGCTAACCCGTGTCACTAACTGTCTTTCTCACATCTCCAACTGGATGTCTCTCACTACCTCAAGCTAAATCTCTCCAAAACTGAGCTCCTTATTTTCCCCCTTCTTCTAAACTCTCCACCCCGAATCTCTCTATAACTGTCGACAACTCCATCATTACCCCTACCCCGCATGCTCGATGTCTCGGGGTTACATTTGACTCAGATCTTTCTTTCACTCCTCACATTCAGTCTTTGGCTAAAACCTGCCGTTTCCACCTTAAAAACATCTCTAAAATTAGACACTTCCTTACACAAGACACAACTAAGATTTTAATCCACTCTCTCATCCTCTCCCGCCTCGATTACTGCAACTCTGTCCTCTCTGGTCTCCCCACCTACCGCCTAGCTCCTTTACAATCTTTAATGAATGCCTCTGCCAGACTCATCTTCCTAACACGTTGCTCTTCATCTGCTGCACCTCTCTGCCAATCCCTTCACTGGCTTCCTCTTGCCTCTAGGATCAAACACAAAATTCTCACTCTGACATACAAAGCCCTCAACTGCACTGCTCCCCCCTATATCTCAGACCTTGTCTCCAGATACTCTCGCTCCCGTCCCCTTCGCTCTGCTCACAACCTTCTCCTCTCCTCCTCTCTTGTCACCTCATCACACTCCCGTTTACAGGACTTCTCCAGACTGGCTCCCATCTTGTACAACTCTCTGCCTCGCTCCACAAGACTCTCTTCTAGTTTTAAAAGCTTCAAGCGCTCCCTAAAGACTCTACTGTTCAGGGATGCATACAACCTACGCTAACCTTTCTTTATACCAGTTCCTCTCCTCCATTGCTATCCCCTGAACCCCCCTAGCATGTAAGCTTAAGAATCCAGCTGTTTGTTGATCACCTTCTCAAGAGCTGACTACAACAGTGCAACTCTTGGCAGGGCCCTCTACCTATTTGATCCCTATAACTGGTTTTTGTACTCTGCCTTTGTTAATAGCGCTGCAGAATCTGTTGGCGCTCTACAAATAACCGATAATAATAATAAAATTGTAGTGTAAGGTTAGGTGTTAGTGTAAGACAGGTTAGCTTTTATTTTACAGGTAAATTTGTATTTATTTTAACTAGATAGTTATTAAATAGTTAATAACTATTTAGTAACTATTCTACCTAGTTAAAATAAATACAAACTTACCTGTGAAATAAAAATAAAAACAGAGGCCTAGATTTGGAGTTCGGCGTTAGCCGTGAAAACCAGCGTTAGAGGCTCCTAACGCGGGTTTCTTACGGACTCCGGTACCGACCCTCAAAAAAAACCTAACGCTCACATTTCTACCGACACCTCAGACCCAGTAGTAAACATATACCGACAAAAAAAAGATCCACGAATCAAATACAAAATATTACACAAACTACACTTACAGTCATACAAACACTACACTATGTTTATTTTTCATATTTAATAATTTTTCATCAAAATACAAAGGATTAAAGTTGCGAGATCTCGGATGTTAGAAAAAAAACAACACAAATCCATTTTCCCATTGACTTACATTGACACACAGGAAAAGACCCTCATATACCTACATCTAACTAATAACATTATCACAAATATACACTCATCGATGCATACAAACAATATACACCACATGACATACACAAAATATTTATTTATTACAAAAAGAACATGATTTAGTTACTTTTTCACAAAAGCTCATGACGTCATTCACTTTACAAGGAAAACCAGTCTTAGAAAAAAAACAAGAACAAATTTTAGAGCCTCCATTGACTTCTATTGGGAAGACGTGCTCGTGCACGCGAAACCCTCATTTCCCTAACGCACGCAAATAGCGTAGACAGAAAAACTCCAAATACCAGCGCTGGAAAATACATGATTTCATGCGTTAGACCCAGCTATGATAAATAGATCAAGAAATGACTATTTCCCTATGGTGGATTTATGGATTTTACTGTTTGAATATTCACAACACCATTAAATTCTTTCAGAATTTTATATTACATCAACTACAAATCAACATCACTAGTAACAACATTTTTGTTTTAAAAATATTACATTTAAACGGACACAAAAATAATGTCAACTTTTCAGGATTCACAAACACTACACAATGGGAAACAATTCTCATTTACCTTTATTATTGCATTTCAGTTATTCAACTCATATGCTTGCAGCAACAGCATATCTACATAGGCTTAACACATGATCACTCATGGATGCACATACATTACTTTTAACATTCACTCATACATGTGCATTCAAATGATGGGGGAAAAACACATTACATTCTCTAGAGGAATCACAAAACACAACATATGGATTTTACTGTACTTTTAACATCATGATTCCATCAACAGAAACCATTAGGAATTACGTACAACAAGAACATCAGTACACCAGATTACAGATGTCACTTTATGGGAAGGAACAACAATGCCAGACCGCTATATAGAAGTCAGCATATGTGGGACACAATCACAATATATACGTACATGTACATAACACGCATCACCCATCACGCAACCACAAAGCACACATTTAGATTTTATTCAGCACACAATAACAATGTAGCACAATACAACAACACAATGAGGATTTCAGAACTACATAGGCAGGTTAATAATATCATGACGTCATTAGAAGATTCAACCATACACATCACAGATTCACGACTGTACCGCCCCTTTCGGAACTTTAACACTCAATACTACAATACAACATATACGTAAACAACAGTTTGGAACAGCATTATTAAGGAGATTTCAATGGGACAATTAATAAATATTGTCAGATCGCAAATCACTTATATATATAATACTACAGATGACAGCCGGAAGTTCTTCAGTATTAGTGCCATTTGAATGGGACGCATACAATATTGACATCTCGGCAATCACTTATATATACAATACTACAGATGACAGCCGGAAGTTATTCAGTATTAGTGCGATTTGAAAGGGACGCATACAATATTGACATCTCGGCAATCACTTATATATACAATACTACAGATGACAGCCGGAAGTTATTCAGTATTAGTGCGATTTGAAAGGGACGCATACAATATTGACTGCTCGGCAATCACTTATATATACACAATACTACAGATGACAGCCGGAAGTTATTCAGTATTAGTGCGATTTGAAAGGGACGCATACAATATTGACATCTCGGCAATCACTTATATATACAATACTACAGATGACAGCTGGAAGTTATTCAGTATTAGTGCCATTTGAAAGGGACGCATACAATATTGACATCTCGGCAATCACTTATATATACAATACTACAGATGACAGCCGGAAGTTATTCAGTATTAGTGCGATTTGAAAGGGACGCGTACAATATTCACATCTCGGCAATCACTTATATATACAATACTACAGATGGCAGACGGGAAGTTCGGAATTATTATTGAGATTTGAAAGGGACGCATACAATATTGACAGCTCGGCAATCACTTATATATATAATACTACAGATGGCAGACGGGAAGTTCGGAATTATTATTGCGATTTTAAAGGGACGCGTACAATATTGACAGCTCGGAAATCACTTATATATACAATACTGCAGATGACAGCCGGAAGTTATTCAGCATTAGTGCGATTTTAAAGGGACGCATACAATATTGACAGCTCGGCAATCACTTATATATACAATACTACAGATGGCAGACGGGAAGTTCGGAATTATTATTGCGATTTTAAAGGGATGCGTACAATATTGACAGCTCGGAAATCACTTATATATACAATACTACAGATGACAGCCGGAAGTTATTCAGCATTAGTGCGATTTTAAAGGGACGCATACAATATTGACAGCTCGGCAATCACTTATATATACAATCCTACAGATGGCAGCTGTTACTTTATCGTTTACAAACAATATTGCAGCAACATTGATCGATCACATTCGATGCACATTATACACAACTATGCACTTTCATTCATGTTAGCCTGGACGTGTGCTTGTTACTATAAGATCGCGTTTAAGAAATATTGATTACGCATATGAACAAACATTACAAACATGCACTGTATGTGTGATCTTTGACACTTTCACATTGAGAATCATTGTTTGAAAATAACATTTCAGCAAACAACAAATAAACGCCCACTGTGAAAGCATTCGCGCCGCTCACATACAAACAGGTGAATACAATCAGCAATCATTACAAACTCACTACCATTGGACTAACTGTACTATAAATCCCCCAAACAACATGGCCAATGCATCACTTGTGATCCACATCAGATCAAGTGCTTACCTTGTTACGCTGTTTTGAAAGATGGATGACGATGACATGGTAGACGCTGCTGGTGCTGCTATTGGCGAACTAGCTGTTGGTCGAATCAGGCAGCCTCGGCGGCTCAGACTGAGACGAAGGGGTCATCTGGTTCGAGGTCCTCGTGTCTACAGGGTGAGACCCACCTTGGAAAACATGAGCGACTTTGAGGTTTTTGATAAGTATCGGCTCGATCGCGAACAGCTCATTGGCCTTTACGATCTTCTTAAACCTCATTTGGAGCCACGTATAAGAATAAGGACTGCTGTTCCCGCCATGAGTAGGATGCTAAGCTGTCTATACGTCCTGGCCTCCGGGAGTTTTCAATCCGGAGAACTGTACATGCATGGCCTGGCTCAAGGTACATTCTCTGGGGTGTTTGATAACTTTCTGGACGCCATGGTACATATCAGTAAGCAATACATAGGATTCCCACAGAATGATGGTGATTGGAGGCGCCTGAAGCGGGAATTCTTTGATATTGCTCAAATGCCCAATGTCTTGGGAGCCATAGATTGTACCCACATTGCGCTGCGTGCTCCAATTGATGACTCGCCCTTCAGAAATCGCAAACATTTTCATAGCCTCAACGTGCAGTATGTTTGTGACGCACAGATGAGGATTATGCATGCGTGTGCGAATTTTGGAGGAGCTTGTCATGATGCCCGCATCCTCTCTCTGTCGTCCCTGTGGAGACAGTTTGAGGAAAGACAAATGCCCCCTGGTTATCTCGTTGGTGAGTATTTGTGCACAACATGGTTAATTATTTTGACAATTGCCACTGTAGTTTTAAAATGTTAGCGTAATGTTCAGCTATAGGATGCAATTTAACCATATATTTTCCCCCCGCTAATGTCTACTTTTAGTTCAATGCAGATATGTAGCATGTCTTACCTTAAATGCTCAGATAGAGAATGTAATGTAACCATGTAGTTAGCATTTTACACAAGGCTTGATTTAGGAGAAATACGCATATGTAGCATGTCTTAGCTGAAATGTGAAGATATTAGCTAATGCAATTTAACCATGTAATTGTCTCTTTCCGCAAATGTCTTTTAGTTCAATGCAGATATGTAGCATGTCTTACCTTAAATGCTCAGATAGAGAATGTAATGTAACCATGTAGTTAGCATTTTACACAAGGCTTGATTTAGGAGAAATACGCATATGTAGCATGTCTTAGCGGAAATGGGAAGATATTAGCTAATGCAATTTAACCATGTCATTGTCTCTTTCCGCAAATGTCTTTTAGTTCAATGCAGATATGTAGCATGTCTTACCTTAAATGCTCAGATAGAGAATGTAATGTAACCATGTAGTTAGCATTTTACACAAGGCTTGATTTAGGAGAAATACGCATATGTAGCATGTCTTAGCTGAAATGGGAAGATATTAGCTAATGCAATTTAACCATGTCATTGTCTCTTTCCGCAAATGTCTTTTAGTTCAATGCAGATATGTAGCATGTCTTACCTTAAATGCTCAGATAGAGAATGTAATGTAACCATGTAGTTAGCATTTTACACAAGGCTTGATTTAGGAGAAATACGCATATGTAGCATGTCTTAGCTGAAATGGGAAGATAGAGAATAATATTGAACTAGATATTTTAAAGTTAAAATAAACATTTGTTAATGGATTATCGTGTACAAAACTTTTTATTGTACTACAAATACTATTTTGAGGATTCTGTTTGAATTATGTTCTGTTCATAATTTATAGGTGATTCTGGGTACATGAGCCAGCCTTGGCTCATTACCCCCTTGCGTAGCCCGACTGATGTGTCTGAGGAGCGCTACAATAGGGCTCATAAGAGAACCAGGGCGGTGGTTGAACGGATGTTCGGGCTCCTGAAGATGAGGTTCAGGTGCCTGGACAGGTCGGGAGGAGCCCTCCAGTACAACCCAAAGAAGGTGGCTAAGATCGTTGTAGCCTGTAGCGTCCTGCATAATATTGCACAGCGGGCTGGGATGCTGCAGGCCGTCCGGCCGGACAGAAACCTCCTCAGAGATGAGGAGGATGATCCTGTTCTAGAGGAGCCATTCCGGGACGAGGGGCTCAATGTCAGAGCAGACATCATCAACCGCAACTTTAGACGGTAAAGAATAGAAGTTAGACTGGAGTATTATCAATAGATGTGAACTGTAGGGAAATGACAAGTAGAGAATTGTGCAAACATGTTAGGATTGTTCATCAAATGCTAAAAATGTGTTTCATTAATTAATATAGGTGATGCTCTGGCCATTGGGTCCTGTAGCGAGTCTTTGCCACCTGGTTTTTAAAGAGGACATCAGCTGGTAAGTATAAATGTCTGGACTGTTGCTGGCATGAATTGTACACAAATACATCATATGGCATACATTTTCTAAACTAGTATTTAGTTTACACATTACTTAAAATGAAAATACTCAGAAAGGGATCCTCTAGCATGACTATGGTTCAATGTCACACATTAGAGGTTTGTTCTGCTCAATATGACTCATCTTCACACTTGATAGAACATAACACAAGATGCTACACAGTAAGCTAGTGACAGAAATTTCTTATGAAATGGTGGGTGGGAGAGGGCTAGAGAAATGATTCACACACTTGTAGTAATTTTGAATAAACCTTTTATGCCATTAGGGAGCTGACTTAATCTAAAGACTGAAAGGGAAGAATTAGAAGCCTGACAGTGAAGATTGCCCAGACTGACAGTGGAAAAAGCCAAGATTGAAATTGAAGTATACCAATGGGATCATGTCTGGCATTATCTTTCAAATCTGCTGACCTTGAAAAGCATACAAAGACATGTTCACATGGTAAGTGCCAACTATTTAATAGAATAAGGCTGTTGAGGCATCCTATTGGAGACACTTAGATGGTATTTCACAGTCCTCTATTTTTGAAATGATGAATAAGACACCTATTGAAGATCAACTTTTTACCCCTAAATTGACTTTCAAAGACCATGCATTATCCAGGTTGGTGTACCAATGCATGCTAGTTAAGAATCACAGGAAGAATGTTGAATATTAGTAGCTTCCATACATTAGTCATATTTAGTTCTTAATTAGATATTTAGGGATCACAATCAGACACTTAGATGAATTTCTAATTTTTAGATGGGATTTCAGTCCTCTATTTTTGAAATGATGAATAAGACACCTATTGAAGATCAACTGTTTACCCCTGAATTGACTTTCAAAGACCATGCATTATCCAGGTTGGTGTACCAATGCATGCTAGTTAAGAATCACAGGAAGAATGTTGATTATTGGTAGCATACATACATTAGTCATACATATTTCATCATTAGATATTTAGGGATCACAATCATAAATAGGAATACATATTATAGTTGATATAGAGGTATTTGAATGGACATGAAATATGACATTTATGTTCAACATATATATTATTGAAATGTGATATACATTTTTATGTATAATTCGAAAATCAGATTGTTTCTTTTTTTATTTTATTACACAATATTTTTTTTTTTTTAAATATAATTAATAAATATCTTTAAAAAATGTTGAACAAAGTTAGAGCATAGACACAAGATGATTGTAAATGTATTTTATGAATCTTTGACTACGTGTGTATTAACTTTTGTAAAAAAAATTTTTACATTTCAGATTGGCATCTGATGACTTCCAGGAATATTTTTTTATTTTTGGTTCAGAAACTATTAAATTTTAAAATGGTAATAATAAGCATTTTAGTATTAAATACACTCTTTGGAACAGATTATAATAAATATCCATATAATCTGTCAATAAAAATCAATTTGACTCCCATGACTGGTAGTTGTCTATTTGACAAGCACATGCATAAGATCAAATAATGCATTAATTGTGGAAAATCCACTGATTCAGAGAATATTACATTAAACTATCTTTTTTAACATTCATTGGGGAGTGAGATCCATCAATGCTTTTCTTTTGAAATTCTTAGATGTTAAAATAATTTCGGATATTTCTCAAAAATTAATTTTTTTCACTTTTAAGAAGGGGAAGTGGTTCAATTACATTAAAGTGACAGTGTTGTTGAATGTAAAATTAATTTTATAAGATCTTGTATCTTCCTTAGGTATCTCAAAACATTATTTGCTAAATTATTTTAATTTTTACATTTATAAATGGTAGGTCATTTAACTTTATATTTTTCACAAGCTAGCTATTGGATGGCAGGTTAATCGATTTGATTTTCTAGTGGAGTCATTTAACTATAGTTAATAATATTATGTAGTTTTTAAAATCTTACCTCTTGGGTTAGACATCACATATCTATATATAATTTTCATTCCCCTTTAGTTTATTTTGACAATGTTAAATCAACATTACAAATGTTTTGGTCCTTAAAGGGACATTCACAAAGTATATTGTGTATTGATTTTTAAATAATTCATAAAAGAATTTAAACATATTTAGAAAGTACTATAGAATTACATTCAGTCTTTAAATTTACTTTGTAAAAAAAAAATCAATGCACATATCTTAGTCAATTACATAAGGTATCTATGTGCAACCAACAATCAGCATCAAAATAGCCTATGTAGATATGTATTTAATCCAAAAATATATATAATTACAATCTAATGATTGAATACCAAAACATATTAAGTTGTTCAAATATTATAATCTTATCCAAAATGCATACATAACATATAGCTTAATGTCCCTCTAAGCTGAAGACTCCGAAATACCTCCTTTACAATATATATTTCAGTCAGTGTGTAAAACAATCCAGAAGTTAATCTAAATTTTACATACTCATATGTTATACTAATTTATCAAAAGGAAGGTGCCTAGGTTTCTGATATTTCAAGCATTATTGTGAAATGTTTATTTAAAGGGACATGAACTAAAAATATACTTAAAGGGAGACAGTTAAAAAATTAATGATTTATACATTCTGAATGAGTATTCTATTTTAAGCAACTTTAAAAATTGTCTCATATTATGAATGCTCCTTGTGATGTTGCTATCATTACTTTAAAAATAAGGCATTAAATAGATAATTTATTAGCTTCAGTACTCTGGACTGAACTTGGTTTTTTGTGGTGGATTAATTTATCCAACAATCATCAAGGACAACCCAGGTTTTTTGAAACAATTGTCCGTAATCTCAAATATCATTATTGATTTGCAAAGAAAGATAACAAGATAATTGTTAACATTTGAGAATCGGATTAAATTATAACGTTGATTAACATTTCATGCTCAATCTGAATCACCAACGCTAAATTTGTTTGGACAGTGTCCCTTTAAGAGATTTAAAGAGTGTATTTACTTCTCTTCCTATCTTGACATACTTTGCTTGAAAAGCATATCGAGATAGGCTCAGTAGATGAAGATTGGTGGATGCACATAGATGCCTTATGTGATTGTCTCAACCATGTGCATTTAAATTTCTTCTGTTGAGGATATCTAAATACTAAGATAAATTGATTTACATTTTAAAGTCTAAACAATCTTCTATCTCTACAGATCATTTGATACAATTGTTTGTTTGTAATGTCTATTTAAAAATAAAGACGCCATTGCACAATAACATATATGAGCACTTCAGACAAATACAAGCTCGAGGTTTATTTACTAATAACAAACAAACCTGTAGTTTAACATTTATAAACAGATTATCCAAGTTAATGACCTTATAACCTGAATTTGAACATTCAGAAATATTGCGTGGGAAACGCATCTTGAAACACCAGATTAGCATCTTTAAACATTAAAGTCTAATGTCACGCAATAGCACACAATCAATGTGCATTATGAAATACATTTAATAGAGCAATATCAATACTTCACAATAAGTTAATTAATGGATTTTATGAACAATAAAGACATACAATATTAAATGTGTATTTGTATTAAAGAAACAGACCGTTATTAAACCGAGAAATGTCTACAACATTAATAATGTGACAGTATTAGATGTTAAATAGAATTTAATCATTAATATTTAACGGATCACGGATATTAAATCTGCGTCACACATATCCGCATGACAGGCCCATGAGTTACAAATAAGTCTACATGAAAAATGAAGTTACAGCACCACCATGAGGTATGTGTAAGGAAGTTACTAAGATATGAAACATTAAGGAACGGCCAATCAGAGTTCATCACACAAACACAACTTGAGTCAGGATGGTCTCACAGACATTCTAACAATATTTCAAACTTTTATCCAATCAGATGTACAGATAACTTGTCCCATGGTGCATCTCATGTTTACTTCACCATATAAAAGTCCATTACACGTTGCCATCTTTGTCAGTTCTCTAATGCCTGCAGGCAGTTTATATTATTATTATAATATATTTATTGGACAACCCAGCAGGCATGTCAGCTCCCAGGTTCACCAAGGAGGAGAGCGCTGCACTGGTCCACGCCGTCAAGGACTTTTATCACCAGCTGTTTGGGAACAAGAGGAGGTTGACAGATGCGCCTGTTAAGAAGGCCCTCTGGGAGTCTATCACCAATGCAGTTAGATTGGTGTGTGACGTCCAGAGGACCCAGGATCAGATCATGAGGAGATTCGGAGATATGAGGTTGCGGTTAACCAAAAAAGTCAACCTCATAAGGGACTGGGTACAAGCCCGTAAAAGAGGTGGCAAAAGAGAGGCCCCGCGGAAACTGTACCTACTCCCTTATGAGGTGACTTTATGCGAGCTCCTCAATCTCCGGGTCCCCAAAAGATTCAGATCCTCGCCATCCTCGGCCTCCTCTTCTTCCCTCCCAGCTGCGGGATCTGAAAGTCCTGACGCGGGGGCCAGGGCAGCTGCTTCTCCGTCCGGTGGCCTGGGAGGAGATGGAGAATCTGAACCAGGTAATTATCCAACTTCATATAATATCTTTTTTTTTTTTTTTTAATCAATAAATGTGTATATAGTCAGATACTAAACCTATACAGATCTCACAACATACACTACATATGATGTTTAGATATCTAATTTTAGATTAGTGACACATGAAATAGGAATGATGTGTCTTGCGCTCTACAGAATATGCGTCACAGAGCGAAAATGGAATTGCGCATACACGTTAACATGGCTTTGCTGTAAGTGGCATTGCTTTATACATGTTGGTCAAATGACGGATGCGTAATTCCGCTTTGAATCATTGCGCAATGATAGCGAAAATTGAATTGCGCATACACGTTAACATGGCTTTGCTGTAAGTGGCATTGCTTTATACATGTTGGTCAAATGACGGATGCGTAATTCCGCTTTGAATCATTGCGCAATGATCGCGAAAATGGAATTGCGCATACACGTTAACATGGCTTTGCTGTAAGTGGCATTGCTTTATTCATGTTGGTCAAATGACGGATGCGTAATTCCGCTTTGAATCATTGCACAATGATCGCGAAAATGGAATTGCGCATACACGTTAACATGGCTTTGCTGTAAGTGGCATTGCTTTATACATGTTGGTCAAATGACGGATGCGTAATTCCGCTTTGAATCATTTAGCAATGATCGCGAAAATGGAATTGCGCATACACGTTAACATGGCTTTGCTGTAAGTGGCATTGCTTTATACATGTTGGTCAAATGACGGATGCGTAATTCCGCTTTGAATCATTGCGCAATGATCGCGAAAATGGAATTGCGCATACACGTTAACATGGCTTTGCTGTAAGTGGCATTGCTTTATACATGTTGGTCAAAATGAAATGTGAATTATTATATATGTGAAGAATACAGTATTCTTATTTTCAATATTATACATAATAAAAAAAGAAGAATCCAAATAAATTATAACATATGCACATCAATTGATGAGAATGAAATAACACCAAAATATAATTAAAGCTACAGTAAACAACACAACTGATTGAAAATAAGAGTACAGGATATATTTATCATGAATTGAATTGAGGAAACAATTAACTCATGGGACTACCAAAGGATTAATAGTTTTAAATTGATTTGCTAATAATGTAAAGATTTTAAACATGGCATGATTTGTATTAATGATATGCAATCCTCATTTAATATATTACAGATATGGATGTTGCTGCTGGATCCTTAAGGCAGGGCTTGTCACAGTATGGTATGTCTCATTTTAATTGACATTTGTCTTAGAAACATGGACAGAACATTACATACTAAATCCACATTGTTCAATATTTATATGTAATGTCCCTTTAATAGATGAAAATTAAATAATTCTTCGGATATCCTTAAATAACATATTAGATTTGAATTGCATGCTCAATCCCATTCATTACATCAACATATGGAGTAGAGAATTCATTAACACCAACATTGTCAAATCAATATAATTTTATATTAAAGGGATACTGATCTACAATTATTAATGTTGTCATTCAGATAGAGTATGCAATATTAATAAACATTTAAATATAATACTATCATCATATGTGAAATATTCTATTGCTAAATGTATTTTAAAATCAAGAATGTACGTTTATCTGCATCTCAATTTTGGTTGAACAACCTGGGTTTTTATTGATGATTGGTGGATACCTTCAACAAACAATATTTATTGAATACAATATTGCTTATCTGCCTTTAAGATTAAAATGTAGCAACATTCAAATTATAATAGGAGTCAATGTTAAATCATTTTGAACAGTTTGAACAGAGAAATCAATGATTTAAATTAATCATGTCAGTGTCCCTTTAATAAACAATAGATTCATTCATCTTTACATTCTTTGGATTAAACAATATTGATATATAATTCACATATTCACTGTTGGAGTTACTTTATAGATATCAGCATACTCTAACAGCACCATGATTACATATTTGTACTAATCAATTTGGTTTTGTATTGTGATAAATATGTGTTGTGTCCTAAACAAGATTACTGTACATTGCACAAATGGCTCGATGTGCCACATGTGTTTGTTTAGATTTGTCAAAAGCTGCTCTTCAAAATGTGGTTTGTGTGTATTCTTTTAAGAACATTGATCAATGGGTATATTTAGATATGCAATAGCATCGTATGAGATGAGTTTGATGTCTAATATAGTCTGAAATTAAACATATGTTCAATACATCATTTTTAACAGAATCCCCTTGATTCAATCAAGCATTTTCTGGTTTAATGACTGCTCTATTCTTCACATTTTCAAGTTGATTAATCTTAAAATTCGATACAGATGTGATTTAGTGATATCCCAAATGTGTTTCCTAATATATATCTATATCATTCATAGAGAGAGTTGGTGTGGTGAGCCCACAGGAATCCAGCAGTGACATAGAGCCGCCTTTGCGGTCTCCTGGTAAGTCCATTGACTCATTTATATGTCATTGAAGGTGTATTGGTAATCAATATTATGAGCATGATTCTGATGAAGCATAACATTTGAAACAAACATATAATTTTCTCTTCTGATTATATATTAATTTTCTTTTAATATTGAAAGATTAATAATTAAAACTTTATTAGTCTACACATTTGTTATTCAGAAGATGTATAGCATATGTTTGTTTCCATGTTCATTTTTGACAACAGTCATCAAGTGATACACACATGAGAAATCTTAAATGTTCTATGTACTATGCTTTTATGATTTTTAAATTAATACAAACAATACATCGAAAATATGAATCATTGAGAATAACAAATCTAATGTAATTTGTATGCTCCATCAAAATGATGTAAATCATAACTTTGGGTGTGTATATCTTTAATGCAACATTGATGTGTGTCTTTGAACAACAGTAACATATGTTATAATATCTGTTCTTAACGTGTACACAACATGTTATGTTTAACAGAGATTGATTTAACATATGTGACGGAGGAGGAAGAGGCTGCCTTGGAGTCTAATGGTATGTGAAATATATCTATCATGTTTCCAACATGTTGCTTTATTTGAAATCATTTCATTGAAGACATTCAAAGTCTACAGCTTTTGCACTTTAAAAAGGAATATTATTTGTCTGTTCAAATACACTACTGCCCCCTTTCTATATCAGGCAGCATGAATTTTTTTTTTTTTTTAAAAATGTATAATTCATGCCATCATTATGTCACATGCATATTCCAGGCCAAAACACAATAATAATGTTATAATTGTACAGACAGTAATTGATATTCATCTGAGTGCCTATATGCATACCATATCCTCATTTCATAATTGTTTACAAATTCAAACACACTTCTAAGTATATAGAAAACATAATCAATTTGAAATGCGTTGATTTGATTTCATGATGTATGAGATGTTAATATATATTTATTAAATTTTCAGATGGATCCACCACTTCTGGTCATCTGGTTTCCGCCCCTGCCCAGTCCCCTGCCCAGTCACAGACCCCTGCCCATGCCCAGACCCCTGCCCATGCCCAGACTCCTGCCCATGCCCAGACCCCTGCCGGCCCTTCCCATTTATCATTTCCTGCCCCTCCCAAAAACGCCCCTACAACCCCCTTCGCCGCTCTCCCCGTATAATGGCCCGTACAGCTGCCCAGACCCCAACTCCCCACTCCCCAGCTGTACGGCCTACCCCGGAGCATCAGCTCATCCCTCCCCAAGCCAATCCCATCCCTCCCCCCTGTCTCAACCTTCATTGTCCTGAGTGTCGGATTGTCCTTCCCAGGCACAGCTGTAAGTATCATTCAAAATCAACATTATAAGATACTTAAAGGTACACTGAAGGAAAATATTTTCTATTGTGATTCAAATAGAGCATGCAATGTTAATTAAATTTATAATTTACTACTCTTATGAATTATTCTTCATTCTCTTGATATCTTTATTGAAACAAAGAAATGCCTATAATTATTTTAAAAAATAAAATAATTGTGGACATCATTTCTTTATTGTTGGATGAATGTATCCATCAACCAGCAGGGACAAACAAAGTTGATAAACAAATATGGCCTGCCCTAAAAACCGACATTCTTGCATTCAAAATCTAGCTATAGAATTCAAACATTTAAAGAATATGTGTAATTTTTAAATATTTGTAATGTCATGCTCTATCTGAATCAGTCAATTAAATATTTAGGTTCAGTGTCCCTTTAATTGGATATCACTACATATACCAATCACCACTACTTGGATCCAACAATTAATGTACAAATGTTTATACATTATCTCTTGTCTAACCCAGTGGGAATGTAATTTCTTCAGGTTGCTATGTTTACACAGCTTGTCCTCAATGCCAAAATGTTTAAGGATAGGTGTGCCTACCACAGTATAATTAAAATATTTAAATTGCTAATGTAAGTACAATGTAAATCCTTTAACAAGATTTTATACACTCAAGCTGTATAAGTGGATCATCTAAAACCAATTAAAGGGGACAACATGTTTGAGTAAACTGTCCCTTTAATGATTTCGGTCTGTCTGAATAACATAATTCATGTGTAAAGAATACATTTAAATTAATTGATGTAAAGAATGATTTGTCTTTATGATGACAATGTATCTTTTCTATTTTTTTCGTCTGTTGTGTAATTATCATTAATATTTAATTTATTCTTTATTTTAGGCTGTGACTCAGCATGGCTCATGCTAGAAGGTATAGCAAGAGTAGAGCAGGCCGTGTTGAGGAACGCAGCTGTCCTGAGAGGGATGAATGACACCATGCAAGCCCAGCTCGGGGTTCAGGACTTGACTCTGCGTGAAATTATGCGATTAAGTTCAAGGCCTGAATCTGGAGCTGGACATGCACAGGATGATGAAGAGGATGACCAGTAAGTGGAGGATCTGGAGATGCTCCAAGGTGGCAGATAAGAATCCTCCGTCCACATGTTGATGTTTTTTTGTATTGTTGCCATTTGGCCTTTTTAAAAGTTTATTGTTGTGCCTGTTGCACTCTTTTACCTTGTCATATGTCTACAATGGGGCTATGGTGGCCCTTTGCAACTCTCTTCATGGACTGTGATGCACTGTGTTACCTTGTCATATGTCTCCAATGGGGCTATGGTGGCCCTTGGCAACTCTCTTCATGGACTGTGATGCACTGTGTTACCTTGTCATATGTCTCCAATGGGGCTATGGTGGCCCTTGGTAACTCTCTTCATGGACTGTGATGCACTGTGTTACCTTGTCATATGTCTCCAATGGGGCTATGGTGGCCCTTGGTAACTCTCTTCATGGACTGTGATGCACTCTTTTACCTTGTCATATGTCTCCAATGGGGCTATGGTGGCCCTTGGCAACTCTCTTCATGGACTGTGATGCACTCTGTTACCTTGTCATATGTCTCCAATGGGGCTATGGTGGCCCTTGGCAACTCTCTTCATGGACTGTGATGCACTCTGTTACCTTGTCATATGTCTCCAATGGGGCTATGGTGGCCCTTGGTAACTCTCTTCATGGACTGTGATGCACTGTGTTACCTTGTCATATGTCTCCAATGGGGCTATGGTGGCCCTTGGTAACTCTCTTCATGGACTGTGATGCACTCTTTTACCTTGTCATATGTCTCCTATGGGGCTATGGTGGCCCTTGGCAACTCTCTTCATGGACTGTGATGCACTGTGTTACCTTGTCATATGTCTCCAATGGGGCTATGGTGGCCCTTGGCAACTCTCTTCATGGACTGTGATGCACTCTGTTACCTTGTCATATGGCTCAAATATTCCTTATTTTTACAAGATTATTTCTAAACGTTGTTGATGTTTTCTTACATACTAATAAAAGACATGTAATTGCATGATTCTTTGTCCTCATTCTTCATGTTATTTTTTTAAAGCTCTAGTTTATCTTGTTGATCCTTAAAGGGACCTACCAAAAATATTTTTTTATAAAAAATCATATATGTAAGACAATTGTAAATGACTTTAGGATTAACATCTCCAATGTAATCTTATTATTTGTCTTTATATATTTTTCTCTTAGCTTTATCATTGCATGATTATGATTAGCATAGTAATTGTTTTATATATGTATATATAGATTGTTATTTGTGTATATATGTATATTTCAATTTTCACATCCATGTGTGTATTTAGAAACTCTGCATGAATTGATGCACCTTTAACAAATGATCTGAGGATTGATACAATGATATAATCCCTGTAAAGTGTTCATTTTATTGAAATAGTATTGTCTATGTGTATCCTCTTTTTAAAAACAAAATAATGTCCCTTTAAGGGATGGTGAGCACAATTGTTAATGAATGTATTTCCATTTCTAAAGCGTTTTTGTCCTTTTTACATGAACAAGGACATATAATCTTATTAATAAACAATCTTATTGTAATGTTGACAGCACATGTATTTCATTTTCTATTCTATCTTATTGTAAAAGTGTAACCAAATAAATCTCTGTGTGTAATGCAAATATTTTAGATGATGAATATTTTTGGAAAAATATGTTAACAAAATAATTCTACTCCCATATATGGCTATAGGTAGGCTGACCATATTTAAACTTGAATAAATGACACGTTTAATCAATCCATGTATCATTATTGTTATTCCAAAACAATCAAAACATATCTTAAAACATCAATGGCATATGTATTTCTCATGTGTATCTTTTAAATGTTAAAGATATACACCATAGCTATAGTTCAAGGGACAGTCAAGTCCGAAAAGATGATTCATGATTTGGTGACATTCCTAGATAGCAATCTAGACACATACTAGTTCCTAAAATATAAATACGTTTTTTAGTGATATGCCAAGCTGTCAACTGAGTCCTTGTATTGGCTGCGGTTTTTCAGCTATCTCGGATGCGCCATGTTGCTTAAAACGTCACCTGCCAGGCTGTCCAATGATTCCTTGTATTGACTGACGTTCTTACGTGATCAAGAATGTGCCTTTTATTGGATGGCGTTTTGACGCGATCAAGGATGCGCCTTTTTTTTTGGGCGTTCTTACGTGATCAAGAATGTGCCTTTTATTGGATGGCGTTCTTACGTGATCAAGGAAGCGCCATGTTAAGACGTCACATGCAAAGGTAAAAAACGTATGATTGGATTACGTAGTCCCGCAATATTTGTTTGTGCACGTTAAACACGGTTGTGACTGCAGCCAATTTTAAAAACCTTGCGAATATGTATTATTTGCATCATGTTACATTGTTGACCCGTAGCTGATAAAGACCACCACATTCTCTTTTGCTGGATGTCTGGTTGAATAAACGAACGAAAGCAAAATGTTTTCATGCATATGATATTTCGAGGCAAGTGCAAATCTCTATAGTCCATGTTGTTTAATATGTTTGTCAACAATATGTTCCTTTTTCATAAAAATGACTGTTGTTTTTAATGTTAAAGATATCTAATTAATAAATATGCGCTATTGTGTTCGAATAAAGTAATCAATATGCATTTAGCTTTATCATATGCTAAATATATGATGCCGACTTCTTCTAAATGTAATTTCGTTGTATATTTTATTAAAGGTTCATTAGACACTCACATTATAAATCAAAACTTGTAGTAGTGTCTATTACATACAGTTCTGTTAAAAATATAGTATACTGTCCCTTTAATGCAAATGTTGATTTTTGTATCATGTATGAGTTCCACATTGTTTAATCTTCAAATATATTATTGTTAGCATATTTTCACCCCCCACTCCTAAAAGGACTTTAAACCATATTCATTGTTCAAACAAATGTCTCTCTAAAAAAAATTAACACAATAATGTCTCTTTAAGAAAATATACTTTATTTAAGACGTCAATATAAATCTGATTTCAATATTTAAATTTTGACCAAGTACATGTAGATATACCAACAAGCTTCAAATATGTGTTAGCATATGTAATTTTGTTAAAGGGACAGTTTAGAAAACAAATAATGTTTTGCATTATTCTAAAAGTCAATTTTGTAATATCAATGATATCAAAGGTTTCTCACCAATTAATCATTTGTCTTTGTTTATTTAAATTTGCTAGCTAAACCTATGAGGTTCGTGTGCTCATTTCTTCGAGCTTGAAGAGTGCATGTAATCATTATACAATTTGACCACTAGAGGGCATTTGGATAGCATTTGTATATGTAAAACCTTGTGCTCATACAGCATATTATTTACCATGTATTGATCATTGATATCTAAAATGTTGTTATGTCAGAACAACAAATAAGTGGTCATTTTTCCTAGTCATAGAAACAAGGTTAAGCACATAAGTCACACGTATTTCTCCATGTTTTGTTGTTTCCAACTTGATAATGCGTAATACAGTGTTTTCTTTGTAATCAATAATTTTCTGACTGTCCCTTTAAGCTGTGTTATTGGCATTCAAACAGTAATATGCCATCATGGATAATTGTAATGGTAATTTTGTTTGCGATTCGGGAAACAGTTTGGACATCACATCACAGAAACCAATCAATATCATGAACAAGGATAGGTATGTGATGATGTGGTTTTCACACACTTATAACCCACACTCTGCAAACAATCTTCCTCCATGGACCCGGTCCCATAGAAGTAGATTATATACAGAGTGTGGTCCACAAGTGTATGAAAACCACATCATCACATACCTATCCATTACACATTAAATAAAAAAACATTAAAGATGAAAATAAATACTTACTTCCTCTTCCTTCCCCTCTTCCCACGGGGCTGAGGCTCTGGGAGGGGCAACTGCCGACTCCGAAGAGTTCTCCTTGGAGATGTTGTGGGAAGAGTGGAAGGAAGAGTACTGGGACGACCAAGGTGAGGAGGAGAAGATGGCTGAGGAGGAGAAGATGGCTGAGGAGGAGAAGATGGCTGAGGAGGAGAAGCTGGCTGAAGAGGAGGAGATGGCTGAAGAGGATGAGATGGCTGAAGAGGAGTAGATGGCCCGGCAGGAGTAGATGGGCCGGCAGGAGTAGATGGGCCAGCAGGAGGAGTTGGCCCAGCAGCAGGAGGCCCAGCAGCAAGAGGCCCAGCAGCAGGAGGCGGACCAGGAGGTAGACCAGCATGCGCCTCCCAGAAAAAATTGAACATCTCTTGGTGCAGATTAAAGATTCTGTTTTGGCCTTGTTCGATTCTATTGAGTATGTTTATTATTTGGTTTTGTCCTTCAATTATTTGATTTTGTCCATCAAGAATTCGAGTGCGGCCCTCGATATTTTGTATCCGGGAGTTACGCATCTGGTCTATGTAGTCCAGTAGAACCCGCACCTCCGCTATTTCCTCTTGTTGTGCTTGGCGGGGTACCCGTGCACGGCGGGGTGCCCGTGCACGGCGGTGTGCGGGTCCTTGAGGGTCCTCTGGTTCCGCGGGCTCCTCCTCTGCTTCCGGGGCCTCTTCATCAGCTTCCGTGCACTCTTCGTCACGGGGGGCCTCTTCCCTCTGAAGTGGAAATTCCTCCCCACCACTCTCATCCCGGGGAAATAGATGAGGCTGTGTTTCTTGTGCTGCCTCCTCCCCAGACTCTGTATATTAAAAAAAAAAAAAAAAATGTATATATTAGCATATTTGCAAATCAAGCTTTAAATGACTTAGCTTACGATACAATTACAAATGCAGAATCATTAATCCACTTTGAAATCTAACAAACAATCAATAAGATTTCCGCTTTTTAAAAACCGTGTTTGTGATATCTCTGGTCAATCTGAATGTTTTCGTGTTTGTTTTCAGTCTGTTTAAATGCACACCTAACCTATAGCCTAGATACTGATGTAACCGCAAAGTAATTGAATGCGTGTAAACAAAGTTATAGCATTAATCTGATCCTTAAAGGGACATGAAACCCAATGTTTTATCTTTCATGATTTAGAAGCATACATTTATTATCAACTTTCTAATGTACTTTTCTTATCTAATTAGCTTCATTCTCTGGATATTCTTTGCTGAAAAGCATATCTAAATATGCTTATAAGATGCTGATTGTTAGCTGAATATAGCTGCCTCCTGTGATTGTTTCACCGTGTGCATGGCTATTTCTTAATTAAAATATATCTCAAGAATGATTCAAATTAGGTAATATAAGTACATTTGAATGTTTTGTCAAATTGTATTCGCTACCTCAATCATGAAAGTAAAGGTTTGCATATAGTGTCCCTTGAAATACATTCGTATGTGAATTTATTGTTCAATGAGCTTACCGGCAGGTTCCCGGTATCAATTCCTCCGATGCCGACTATTTCCACCTCGGAGATGCTGGGCCGCAACATTTCCTCCCATCGGCAGTACTCTATTTCCAGGGCAGGTCCGCCACCGGTTCCTGCGGCATGTCAGGCCTCCAGGCTTAACTTTTTCTTGAGATCCATCTTACAGTCCCGGTAGCGATGTTTTATCGAATCAAGATCTCTGTTCCGGCCACCCACTGCATTGACTGCATTTCTTATCTCATTCCAGAGCCTCCTCTTGTCAGTCGGGGTAGTCTTCTGGTGCTGCAGCCTCCTATACCTGGCCATATAGGCCTCTATGAGGGCCTCCTTCTCCTCCATCGAAAACCTCGCCTCCCTAGTCACCTTGGCCTTCCCCTGTGACGATGCCCTCTGTTTCCCGGACTGTGAAGCCCTACTCTGTCCGCCACTGGGCCCAGCCACTTGTTCATCTTGAACCAGGTGGCTGGGTCCACCCACCGCTTCCTGCCCCCCTTCCTGCCCCCCTTCCTGCCCTGTTCCTCTCCCCCTCCCTCTCCTCCCCCCTCTACCTCTCCCCTGCCTGGCCTCCATCTGTTCCCTAAACTAAACCCCAAATAATCAAACAAAAAGTGAGTGTGATGAAATGAAAGGGGGTCAAAATAAAGAACTAAAAAGACAAAAAAAGTGCTGAAAGTGTGAGAGGGATGTAAAAAAACAAAGAGGGTAAGGAGTATTTAAATAAACCAAAAGAAGAAGAAGACTAAAAGGAGGATATGTAAACTAAATGTAACTAGGGGATGGGTATGGGGTATGGGATAAGAGTAAATGGGATGAAAGGGAATGGGACTACAGGGAATGGGGTATGGAGTGTAGTATGAGGGGGTATGGAGTGTATGTAGTGTTATTGATAAGTGTATGTATGTATTGAATGTGTTTGCGTGTAAATGTGTTAAGTGTACAGAAAAATGACTCGCTCGCTAACTCACACTACTACTAATTCTCACTAACACACTACTACTAATTCTCACTAACAAACACTCCCACTAACTCTCACTAACTACCACTAACTTATGCTCCCACTAACAACTCTCACTAACTCCCACTCCCACTAACTCACTCACGCTCCCACTAACAGACTCTCTCCCACTCCCACTAACTCACTCACGATAACACTAACAACTGACTCTCTCATGCTAACACTAACTCACTCACAATAATGCACCAACTCTCTAATCTTAAACCTCCAATCTCCAAAGACCCACCAGCAACACAGTCAAAGAAGCCCTGCTTGTGTGGTGCTTATATACCCTGTGTAAATGTTTAATGATGTACCAATTTCCGTTGCAAATTGTGTTCAGGTGTGCTTTATTAGCAATTAATATTAGTGCAATGTGTATTAGTTGTGTGAATTTGCGCATGCTCATTTTGAGTTAGTATTTGTGGAATGTGTAGAATGCGATGATGTCATAGTGGTTGTTTTCTCTAACATTGTCCAATAGTATTCTTTTTAAATGTGAATTTGCGATGGTGTGTTATTAGTGAAGTGTTGTATATGTATGTTTGTCCTAATATATAGTTATATTGAATGCGATTATTTTTCTAGTGTATGTATATATTTTTTATTCCTTGTTGTTATTTTGCGAATTTCCGCATCTTAAAGTATATGCGTATTCCCCGTATTAAATTTTATTTCAAATCCCCCCGCTTGTGAATGTGTAATGCTTGTGTGCTTTGTTGATTGATTGTTGTTGTGACATTTGCGGCGTGTTATTGTTGTGCATGATGTGGTATGCGTCATATGACCGAGCTGTGCGTAATCTCGCGAGATCGAGTGTTAGGTGAAAAAAAGCTATTTTTTGCTTTCCCATTGATCTCTATGGGAGACTGTCTTACGCGGGCAGTATTACGCGTGTGACATACACGCGTTAGGAGCATCGTTAGATGGTCTGTTTTGAACTCTAAATACCGGAGTCAAACAATGACGTGCGATAGACATAAAACACGAGTGGCGTTAGCAACCCATCTACCGCCGAACTCCAAATCTAGCCGTAAGATAGCTACAATGTAACTATTAGTTATATTGTAGCTAGCTTAGGGTTTATTTTATAGGTAAGTATTTAGTTTTAAATAGGTATTATTTAGTTAATGATAGTAATTTTATTTAGATTTATTTTAATTATATTAAAGTTAGGGGTGTTAGGGTTAGACTTAGGTTTAGGGGTTAATAACTTTAGTATAGTGGCGGCGATGTTAGGGACAGCAGATTAGGGGTTAATAGCAGTAATGTAGGTTGCGGCTATGTTAGGGACAGCAGATTAGGGGTTAATAATATTTATCTAACAACGTAAATAAGAGAGTAGAAACCTAAAATACAGGTAACTAAAAGTCTAGGCAAAAGAAAGCACAGCTGTATATAATAAATGAGAGACTAGGGCGAATTCTTGAAATACAAATAGATTTAATAAAGTTACACTAAATAAGTGCATACATCCAAACATACAATCACATACATACAGGGATATAGAAGATGCATAAAAATGTCAGATGGGCCGTGCAGGGGACTGGTGCACCAGTATACAAAAATAGGCAAATGTTCGTCACTTTGCATGTATAGGTAATATATAATTGTAATCCAAAGTATAGTGCGTGTCCTTAAAGATGCACAGACCAAGTGGATACAGTCTTACCCCTTCGTGTCTAAATGTACATAGTAGCGTGAGATCATCAGGAGTCAAGGGGAGCTTACCCTCGCCGCGTCTTTTTCACAGGCATGTGTAAAGTGCAAATAGATAACAGTTCATTAGAATACCTGTCTTTTTCACGCGGTTGCTCTACCCTGAATTGTAGCTCCTGAGACACTGAAATTTCCAGATGAGACAAGGGGTAGACCACAGTCAGGCAAAAGGTCCTCTGACAGAGTGCTGCAAACCGACGAGTCTTAAAGCTCGTTTCACTCCTTTCAATACAGCAGCATGGAGCTTCTTCCGGAAGAAGCTCCATGCTGCTGTATTGAAAGGAGTGAAACGAGCTTTAAGACTCGTCGGTTTGCAGCACTCTGTCAGAGGACCTTTTGCCTGACTGTGGTCTACCCCTTGTCTCATCTGGAAATTTCAGTGTCTCAGGAGCTACAATTCAGGGTAGAGCAACCGCGTGAAAAAGACAGGTATTCTAATGAACTGTTATCTATTTGCACTTTACACATGCCTGTGAAAAAGACGCGGCGAGGGTAAGCTCCCCTTGACTCCTGATGATCTCACGCTACTATGTACATTTAGACACGAAGGGGTAAGACTGTATCCACTTGGTCTGTGCATCTTTAAGGACACGCACTATACTTTGGATTACAATTATATATTACCTATACATGCAAAGTGACGAACATTTGCCTATTTTTGTATACTGGTGCACCAGTCCCCTGCACGGCCCATCTGACATTTTTATGCATCTTCTATATCCCTGTATGTATGTGATTGTATGTTTGGATGCATGCACTTATTTAGTGTAACTTTATTAAATCTATTTGTATTTCAAGAATTCGCCCTAGTCTCTCATTTATTATATACAGCTGTGCTTTCTTTTGCCTAGACTTTTAGTTACCTGTATTTTAGGTTTCTACTCTCTTATTTACGTTGTTAGATATTCACTTTTCTAGGATGCACCTGTATATTTTTTATTGACTAATTAAGAGTGCTACTCACCCTGTTTTTCTTGTGTCTTACGTTAATAATATTTAACTAGTGTTTACAATGCAGGATGATCCCCCGCGACAGAGCATCGGCAAAATACTCCTCCATAGCACAATTTTCCGCAACAGACAGAGGGTAAACCCAGCCCTGAGGAGGAATGGCTCCATGTTGCAAGTCTATGGCACAATCGTAAGACCGGTGAGGAGGCAACGTACCGGCATGCACCTTGTCAAAAACGTCTAGGAACTCTCGATACTCCTCTAGCAATTGAGATACCGAAGAAGTGCACAAGAGTTTAATTGGTTTCTGAAGACAAGTGGAATTACATTGCGGAGACCATGACAAAAATTTCGGACCTGTGCCAGTCGAGACTGGGATTGTGTTTTTGGAGCCAGGGATAACCCAGAACAACTGGAAAATGCGGAGAGTTTATCACCTGGAACTGGAGGGTTTCAAAATGGAGAGCCCCAACAGCCATGGATAACAGAGCGGTTTCATAAGTAACGAGTGCAGGCTGAAGGGGCCTGCCATCAATGGCCTCAATAGCAAGCGGAACGGACCGAGGCAAAACAGGAATGGAGTGCTTTGATACAAAAGCACTGTCAATGAAATAGCCCTCAACACCGGAGTCAACAAGAGCCTGGGTGACTATTGAGGAGTCCACCCAGGAAAGTACAACCGTGACCAAAGGTTTCTCCTTTAGCGGTTCCGGGGACGAGGATAAACCACCCAAAGGTGTGCCCCGACAGGACCTTAGGTGCGAGCGTTTCCCGGCCGTGTAGGACAAGGTGGCCCTGTAACTTACAATAGAGG
This sequence comes from Bombina bombina, assembly GCF_027579735.1. Taxonomy (NCBI): domain Eukaryota; kingdom Metazoa; phylum Chordata; class Amphibia; order Anura; family Bombinatoridae; genus Bombina; species Bombina bombina. The sequence goes on along the minus strand of NC_069499.1, from coordinate 596,209,558 downwards.
CAGAGCCCCTCCCTCCTCCTAAAGGCCTTCTCCACCGCGGAGAGATGCGTGAATCCCAACTGCATCGGCTCAGCAGTACCTGGTGACTCGGGACCAGAAGCCATGGGAGGAGAGGGAGGCATGGGTGGGAACGAACACATAGGAGACAACGGAACAGGAGGCTTCCACAAGCGCTCCTTGAAAGAGGGCCTCTCTCTGAGTCTGATGTCAATTAGGATAAAAAAAGACACCAATGCCTCAAGATCCTCTGGTAAATCTCTGGCAGCAACTTCGTCTTTAATCGCATCAGAGAGCCCATGAAAGAAGGCGGCAACAAGGACTTCATTGTTCCAACCTACCTCTGCGGCAAGCGTATGGAACTCAATGGCATACTGAGCAACAGATCTTGTACCTTGCTGAATGGACAGTCGTTTAGCAGCAGAGGAGGAGCAAGCCGGAACAACAAATATCTTTCAAAAGGAGGCCACAAATTCAGGGTAATTTGAAATCACAGGTTTATTAGTCTCCCACAAGGGATTAACCCAGGCAAGAGCTGTGTCAGAGAGTAATGAGATGAAAAATCCAAACTTAGCTCTGTCAGAGGGAAACGCCTGAGGTAACATCTCAAATTAAATGCCTACCTGTTTCAAAAACCCTCGGCACTGAATAGGATCGCCTCCATATCACTGAGGTAGAGGTGCAGAACTGGACATGCTCCTGGTAGGACTAGGTAGGACCAAATGTGCAGTGCGAGTCAGCAGGGTTTGCAGGGCTAGTGCAAATTGATCCAAGCGGTGATCCTGTTCATCCATCCAGGAAATGATAGTAGGTACAGGTGGATTGTTAGCACCATCAGGATTCATGGCCCTTGCCTAATGTCAGGGTGCCAGGAATCAGACTGAGACAAGAAGTGCAAAAATAATCACGCCATTATTAATAACAAAAAATAATAAAAAGTCCACAAGTCAAACAACAAGCCAGGAGTCAAAGCCAGAGCTGGCAGTCAGGCGAGCCGAGTCAGGAGCCAAAGCGAATAGTCAGACAAGCCGGAATGAGGAACAGCAGAGTCAGGAAAAAGCCAGGGATCAGGAACCAGGAGGGATGTCAGACAGCCAGGTAATACACAGGAATTGGAACTCACAAACAGGTCTGAGACACCACAAGGGCAAAGCATACTGAACAGAGGCCCTTTAAATAATAAGTGATGACATCACAATTCTGAGACTGCAACCTCTCTCACACGGATGATGTATACCAGTCTGGCCATAAGAGGGTGTGCAGGAAATGAGCAGCATCACACACTCTGCACCAGACTCAGCAAGAGAGGTGAGTAAAATGGCTGCCAGCAGCACATGGCAAACAAAGCAGGGGAAAAAACCCTGACATTCTTGTAGCTATGATACACATCCTGAAAACTACAGTGTTATTTCATGGAATATCATTTCCTTTGTCATTTATTTGTAACCCTTAGAGGTATTTTTATATAAACACCCTTCTCACTTTTATTCCAGAGATACCCCACTCACGTATCATTATAACGCACTTAAGTCCCCCTCCCCTGAGGTCCCCCTCCGCCAAACTGGGTCTGTTTTCTCTAGAAAAAAAGGCACTTGAGAGGTGACATAATTACTTTATATAAATATATTCAAGGCCTATATACAGAGATGGCAGAAGCTCTGTTTATTCCAAGAAAACTGTTTGTGAAAAGAGGTCACAATTTAAGGTTGGAGGAAAGGAGATTTAATCTCCTGCAACGGAAACGTTTTTTCACTGTAGATACATTTAAAAATTGTTTGGATACATTTCTGGCTAGAAATAAAATTCATGGATATTATTGCTTTTATTAAATGGGTCACCTTTTAGTTGGATTAATTTAAGCTCAACTTGAGCTTTTTTGTAAGTATATTAGATTTGTATAGGTTAAACTCGATGGACTGCGGTCTTTTTTCAACCTCATATGTTACAAACAACCAACAACATGCACAAAAAATCTATAAAATGAATGCTTGCAAACAAAGACTTTCATCTCCTACCTATGCTATAGGAGATAAAGTACTACTCTCCACAAATAATCTTAAATGATCTTCTCCTTCCCAAAAATTGTCAGACCATTATATTAGACCCATTACATAATTGATACAGTAATAAATCCAGCTGTTTACAAACTCAAACTTCCTCCTGAACTTTGTATTCACCAAGTTTTCCACATGTCCCTACTAAAATCCTACACTGATAATTCCTGGAATAGAAACATCTCCCCTCTTTCACCAGTTCTAATAGATGGAGAACCAGAATATGAAGTTCAACAAATCCTGGACTCTTATATTAGTTACAGACATCTGGAATATCTTAAAAAATGGAAGGGCTGTGGTGTTGAAGAAAATTCCTGGGTTCCATTATCACTCTGTTCATACCCTGGAATTGACGGACAGTTTTCATCAATCCAACCCTAAAAAAAACCCTCTCCAAGGGAGATCTTTGCCAGTGGGGGTATGTCACAATCTGATGCATATGTTTTCACATTGGTGTTACCGTCACTTTCTATCTTTTAGAAGTCACTCCCCTTTTTTCATATGCTTTTTAATGCACTCTAAACACATTAGCAGGTGCTGTGTTAATTTTGAGTTTCTTCCTCTTCTGCCTTGTGCTGCAAACACAATCGCCTAGATTACGAGTCTTGCGTTAGCCTTAAAAAGCAGCGTTGAGAGGTCCCAACGCTGCTTTTTAACGCCGCTGGTATTACGAGTCTTGCAGGTACACGTGTTCCGCTCACTTTTTTGGCGCGACTCGAAAATACCGCAAATCCACTTACGTCAATTTGCGTATCCTATTTTTTCAATGGGATTTTCCTAATGGCGGTATTAAGAGTTGTCCTAAAAGTGAGTGGTACACCCTCTCCTGTCAAGCCTGGTACCGCATTTAAAAGTCAGTAGTTAAGAGTTTTATGGGCTAACGCCGTAGTATAAAACTCTTAACTAAAGTGCTAAAAAGTACACTAACACCCATAAACTACCTATTAACCCCTAAACCGAGGCCCCCCCAAATCGCAAAACAAAAATTTTAACCCCTAATCTGCCGAACCGGACATCGCTGCCACTATAATAACTATATTAACCCCTAAACCACTGCACTCCCGCCTCGCAAACACTAGTTACATTTTATTAACACTAATCTGCCGTCCCTAACATCGCCGCCATCTACCTACATTTATTAACCTCTAATCTGCCGCCCCCAATGTCGCCGCCATTATATTAAATGTATTAACCCCTAAACCTAAGTCTAACCCTAACACCCCCTAACTTAAATAGAATTGAAATAAAATTACTATACATAGTAACATAACATAGTAACATAGTAGATAAGGTTGAAAAAAGACTGAAGTCCATCGAGTTCAACCTATACAAATCTAAAATACTTACAAAAAGCTCCAGTTAAGCTTAAATAACCCCATTAAAATGTGACCCATTTAATACTAGCAATCATATCCATGAATTTTGTTTATATACAGAAATTTATCCAGACTATTTTTAAATGTATCTATGGTATTGGCATTCACTACCTCCTTTGGTAATGAGTTCCACAATTTTATTGCTCTTACAGTGAAAAAACGTTTCCGTTGCAGGAGATTAAATCTCCTTTCCTCCAACCTTAAATTATGACCTCTTGTCAGAACCAATTTTCTTGGAATAAAAAGAGCTTCTGCCATCTCTGTATATGGGCCTTGAATATATTTATATAAAGTAACCATGTCACCTCTCAAGCGCCTTTTTTCTAAAGAGAACAGACCCAGTTTGGCTAGCCTCTCCTCATAGGTTAATTTCTCCAATCCCCTTATTAGCTTTGTGGCCCTTCTCTGAACTTTTTCTAGTTCTGCAATATCTTTTTTAGCAATCGGTCCCCAGAACTGCACTCCAAACTCAAGGTGAGGTCTTACCAGGGCTTTATATAATGACAGAATTATGCTTTCCTCCCTTGAATCAATGCCTCTTTTAATACATGCTAGTATCTTATTAGCCTTTGAAGCCGCTGCCCTGCATTGTGCACTCATCTTTAGCTTGTTATCTATTACTACTCCCAAATCCCTTTCCTCCTGTGTTTGGCTAAGTCTTGTCCCATTTAAAAAATACATAGCCTTCTTATTTTTACTTCCAAAATGTAGAACCTTACATTTTTCCGTATTAAATCTCATTTTCCATTCACTTGCCCATAGTTCTAATTTTAGCAAATCCCTTTGCAAAGAGAGTTCATCCTGCTCTGACCTAATGACCTTACTTAACTTAGTATCATCTGCAAAAATAGAGATGTCGCTATTTAATCCTTGCTCCAAGTCATTTATAAAAATATTAAAAAGAACAGGGCCCAGTACTGATCCCTGGGGGACGCCACTGATTACCTTTGTCCAATCTGAGTATGATCCATTTACTGCTACTCGTTGCTCCCTATCTTTTATCCAGTTATTTATCCATGAGCTAACATTTTCAGCTATTCCCAGTCCCTTAATTTTGTGCATTAATCTCTCATGTGGCACTGTATCAAATGCCTTTGCAAAATCTAAGTATATCACATCAACTGATTCCCCTTTATCTATATTTTTACTTACTTCCTCGTAGAATCTAATTAGATTAGTTTGACATGATCTATTTCTCCTAAAGCCATGCTGATTAGAACTCATAATCTTGTTTACACGAATATGCTCATCAATATAATCCCTTATAATCCCTTCAAATATCTTCCCCACTATTGATGTCAGACTAACTGGTCTATAGCTTCCTGGATCATCCCTGCTTCCCTTTTTGAAGAGTGGCACCACATCAGCTTTACGCCAATCCTGGGGTACCATGCCTGAGGATAATGAGTCTTGAAAAATTAAGAGTAAAGGTTTGTCTATAACAGTGCTAAGTTCCCTTAACACCCTTGGGTGTATTCCATCTGGGCCTGGAGTTTTATTTACCTTAATATTTTTTAGTTTTTTCCTGATATCCTCTAAACAAAACCCAGTTAGTGGTATGGACTGGCATGTTCTATTCTGTTCCAAAGTATCATTCAATGGTTCCTCTCTTGTGTATACTGAAGAAAAAAACTGGTTTAGTACCTCAGCCTTCTCCCTGTCATTATTTATCATGCTACCCTCCACACATTTTAATGTACCTATATTATCCTTCTTAGATTTTTTGCTATAATGGAAATCAAATTGTTTAGAAAGTTTGTCCCAACACTCTTGCAGAGGCTCTCATTAATGTGCTGCTCTTGTAGGTCGCTTGGTTTCTACTCTTCTGTCCAGGTCATTCTAAACCAGCTTGATGGAGTTTAAGTATGGAGACTGTGCTGGCCATTCCATGATTTGAAGCTTACCATTTTGTCCTTTTTATCTAAGGTAGCTCTGATGTAGGATTAACCCCTAACCAACTAGACATATACCATAGAGTATTGCATTGTGCTACAAAATGCTGTTGTAGTCTTTTGGTTCATGGTGCCACTCACTCTGAGCAAATCACTGACTTTAGATCCACCAAAAAAGCCCCATACCATCAAACTATCTCATCTATGTTTGATAGTTGGTGTTACACAAGAGACTATCATTTTGCCTACACAAAGCTGTATAAAAAGCATGTGTGACGAACCAAAAATTTCAAAACTGAATTTAATTATACTTAAAACTTTCTTCCAGTCTCCGTAGTCCACAGGAAAAAGTGTTTCATGACACAGGGAAGCCTATTTTCCTTTTTACCCATCTTAGCAGTAGGTTTCTTATTTCCAGCAGTCAAACCTGCAGTTCAAAGTCTTCTCTTCAAGTTGAAAGTGAGACTTGTTTACTTCAACCAGCACCCACATGCCTTTTTTATGGTGTAGTACAGTTATCGACAAAAATAATATGTTCAAAATCTAAGAGCCAGGTATTTTTTCATAAACTAAAACAAATATCCAAATTAATGCATCAGTATTCATTTGTTTTCTTTAAATTCATTTTTAGGGGTACAACACTTACCTAATGCGCTCTGGAGAGAGCGCTAACCCGATCCTCTTCTTGCCAGAGCCCCGACTGTGCCAACAGGAGGTTGAGTGTGCTCAGCTCCCAGAACGTGCATTAACTTTAGGATTGGGTAAGCATGCTCTCCTTAGCACATTAGGGCACATAAGTAGCTACAGGTGAACTTTTCACATAGAAAAAAGATAATTATTTTTCTTTTAAAATATATAATTCTACATATATCTGATAATGTTAATGTAAAATATATATATTTACTTATATGAATATATAGCGATATATATATAGAAATATAGTTCTATATACTAAGAACATTTTCCCCTATATAAAGAATTCTGAGGAAAATGGAGACCATGATCATTTTGTCTTAAATCTATTGAAATTTGTACTCAATTACAATTTCTTTTTATTTGATGGACAATTTTTCCTTCAAACACGAGGAACAGCTATGGGAACTACATGTGCGCCAACATATGCCAACTTATTCCTCGGATGGTGGGAAACTGAATTTGTCTTTACAGAAAATAATCAAAACTATACTGACCATATACCCTTATGGATTCGCTTTATCGATGATATCTTCTTCATTTTGGAGGGTACATATTCTGAGTTACAACAATTTCTTGTTCATTTAAATCAGAACCCATTTAATATTAAATTGACACACGAAGCAAGCCTTACTGAAATCAATTTCCTGGAAATAACAATTACTAAAAATACTGAAGGACTGATCAGCACTGATTTATATAGAAAAACAACCGCTACAAATAGTTTTTGCACAGTACGAGTGCACATGCTCCTGGCACAATGAGAAGTCTACCCACAGGTGAAACTGTTCAGAAGATCATATATACAAAGTGAGAGCTGCAGAATTGGAAGAAATACTAATCAAAAGAGGGTATAGTAAGAGATCTATTAAAAGAGCCAAATATAGAGCCTTACATACACAGAGACAAAATCTTTTGTCCAAAAGAACTAAGAGTGGCTCAAACATACCTAGACTGATCATGACGTATAATGCACAAACTCCTCAAATCTTAAACATTATAAAGAAACATTGGGATATCCTGATGATGGACCCCACATTGAAAACTACACTGGGAGAAAAACCTTCTTTTGGGTTCAGGAGAACAAAAAACATCAAGGACATAGCAACTAGTAGCCATTTCAGAGGAAGAAAACGATTTCAGATTTCCATCCAGGAGCATATAAGTGTGGCAATTGTAGTACTTGCAAGTACATGTACAATACAGAAACGATTAGAGATCGATTTGGCAAAAGTCACAAAATAAAACGCTATATAAGCTGTAACACAGAGAGCGTTATATATGTACTTCTATGTACTTGCAATTTATTTTATGTTGGGATATGACTTCAAGAAAGCTCCATTTAAGACTCATGGAGCATCTTAGAAATATAAAAAATGCTGCCAAAGACAGAGAAGAACATAAAACACTGACAAGTGTGGCTGCACATATTTTAAAATATCACAATTCGAATCAGAATGATCTACAGTGCTGGGGGAACGAAAAAGTCAAATGTACAAAATCACAGCAGCACCACTGTAGTGTTTCCAATCTTTTTTCTTTATTCCATGACACAAGTATAGCAAACAGCAATGGAACAGAACGACGTTTCGGGTTATGTACCTTTATTCATGTTCATACAAAATGAATCACTACACACAAACCTAAATACCTACAAACAGGTGTGACCACACCTCTTAGGTTAACACCTTCAGGTATACTTCACAATTCTTTATTTCTAAATACTGACACCCAGTGGTCAACACCTGTAAATGTTACATTTTTTTAAAAAAATCCAAAATTAAAAACATAGTGTGAATACTGATGGGGAGGGGATAGTTCTAATATATAGATTACATCAAAGATAATGCTTTAACACTTCAAATATTCCTTGAAACTAACCTATATTAGAATACACTCAAATTTATCTCCCTATTCATACCTTTGGGAATTAATGATTCTAATTTATTAATCCAAAGTGCTTCTCTCCTTTTAAGGAGAAGTTCCCTATTACCCCCTCTCCAAGGGATAGGTATATAGTCAATAATTTGGAACCTTAATTGTGAGACTGTATGACCCTTCTCTACAAAATGGTGTGCTACTGGGGCATTAAGGTCCCCATTTCTAATGTTAGATTTGTGTTGGAGAATTTTATCCCTGACCCTTTGGGTCGTCTCGCCAATATAGTGATTCATTTTGTATGAACATGAATAAGGGTACATAACCCGAAACGTCGTTCTGTTCCATTGCTGTTTGCTATACTTGTGTCATGGAATAAAGAAAAAAGATTGGAAACACTACAGTGGTGCTGCTGTGATTTTGTACATTTGATGTTTCCTGGGTGCTTTTGCAGTTTGCACCTCACAGCTTTGTGCACACCTTGGGAAATTCTGTGCTGGATACAGACCTTTGACTCTGGAACGAAAAAGTCAGTCTTGGTATGAGAGGAGGAAATTTGGAGTCAACCTTATTAAAATCTGAAAGTCGTTGGATTTACTTACTAAACTCAGTCCAACCTTGGGGTTTAAATGAGCAAAATAATTATTATGTTTATTTATAATACTCCAATAGAATTACTTGTGTATATTTTACACACAGTAATAAGTGAATATGTTTCAATATAGAATTAATACTTTAAATAGTTAATTCATGATATAAAGAATTGTGTGATTTTGAATCCACTTCAAAAATTAGATCTATTCTACATATTTGGTTGCAAGATGATCAATGGAAGATGCGGTCTCTGACACACATTTAATTCTGATGTGAATTCACAAATCTGGGCAACCCCTAGAACTGAGATACTTAGACTGGACACAGTAGTAGCAATATATTATGATTTCTGTTACAATATATTCTTTTTGTTCACGTTGCACATTTGATTTATCATAGTGTATGTTTTGCAATTTTATGTATGTTTTGTAAATTTTAAATGTCTATTTACATTACACATTTTTCACATGAAATCCTAATATTTAAATTAGATATTAGGTAATTTCAGAACAGACATACAATATATGTTTGATTGCAAGTTATTAGCACGTAACTCAGCAGGAATGTATGTCATACATTTGTATAGCAAGCACAGATTATTGTTATTCATCTTATAACTTTTTAGTTCACGATCTACACATCAGGGATTGAATTAGTATAACTTTCCTTGCACAGAATGACTATGGATATTGATTATAATCCAGTGGTCATTACTATGTTCATATCACCCTCACATTTAATCACTTTTTGTATCTAGTCTCAGCATGTAGTAGGGGGAATAAGCATTATACCCAGTAAATTTATACATATATTATGGAATAGTTTACGTTACATCTAACAGAACCATTTACTCTCTAGATTAATATATATAATTATTTTTATTGGGTACTACTTAATAACCTAAGAGCCCAAAAATTGATGCCAACCAGATTGATGTAAAAATCGGACTGAGAATCGCTCCTGCGCTTATAAACACCTAGTCTGCAACCAATACATCTTTTATACATACTACTGGTATAACAATATAAGTGTACTGATAGGAGTAGATGTTTCTTTTTATAGGGACCTCACTGTTTCTCTCAAATACCATCTGTGACCTGCTGTCAATCATTTCTACGATATGACTGAACACAACCAATCAGAATTTTGATAGGGCGGGACTTCCGGGAAGCAGGGTTTAAATCTCCCAAGAACTGGCGGCTCGCCGCCTTTGATAAAGCCCGGAGGGGCAAAACACGTCAGGGGAGAGATGAGAGCATACAGACGTTTATGTTATTTTAACTTGCCAGACATAGGTTGAACCTTTTTTTTGCTCGCTAATCAGCCTCTATAGTTAACCTATGTTGTATAGTCTGGGTTGTGCCAGACTTAGTTAGTGGACCCAATCATCATGGAGTTGTTTCTCAGGCTACTCAGTTGATCAGCACAGCTCGCTTATACTGTTACCTTACCCGGTTATTGTTATTCCTCTATTTTGGAAGCTAATGGGGTCTGTATTATAGTTGGCTCAATAGATTTGTATTTAGATAGTAATTTTAAAGAGCCACTCTTCGGCCCTAATTTGAGTTAATTTCCGGTGGTAAAGGGTCTTTATTATAACAGACTCTGCAGTGAGTGGAATCTTATGACCAAAGCCACGTAGTGGTATTATACAAAGCGTACATGCTTAAAATCTCACAGCTGCACACAGTTATACAACGTAAACACTTGTGACAAATAGAGTGCTGTAAAGCATCTACCACATATATGTATGCATACAATGGTGATATGACTTTGCACTGTAATTACATTGTAATACAACATATATTGTGTTAATCTATGAGAGCCTGATACATAGTACCATTAAATTTAAAGGTACAGAAACCTAATGATTTAAATTTGAAATATATTACATCTAAGTACTCTATAAGATAGCCTTGAATAGTCCACAACACACTGATTTAGAATATCACTGGACTTATATATAGTGATTACAATTCATCTGAGTCATAATTCATGATATATTACGCTAGACTACGAGTGAGTGGGTGCATTAGCATACGCATTGAATAGAATGCGATATTAGATCTCAGGTGTGTAGATCACGCCAAAACATTACACTGAATTCACTACTTGGGTCTGTTACCACAGAGCGTTGGAATATTATTCTGATTGACCAGTGACTAGTATATAATGAGCTAGTGAACTTAGAACATTGGTGAATCCGGGAATGTTCTGAATCATAATCATTTGGGCATTATCATAACTTATTTGACAGAGTTCAATTCTGAGGATTTTTTCTATGTGTTTTGTTCTTTACACTGAGTACCTTATGGACTCGATAGTGACACACTAACAGCACATTTGTATATAGAATATTTGACATCGGTGGAGATTCAAAACCAATCTGGGTGATCCATTATTTTTGCACTGAGCTCTTACTAAAGTATTGAGGGGTATACAATATTATAATAATTAATAGGCCTGACCTAATGATACTTTTATTCCCCTGACTACTATTGTTCACATACAATCGCAACCTATGTCTGAGATGTTTTTAATGTGTGTTATTACTTATTTTAATTTTATCTTAATAAAGGTTACATTTTAACAACCTGTGTGGATTTAGACTGCCCAATAGTCTGGGCCCAGAGTGCTATATGTGCATACTAGGTGAGGGTAGGCACATTGTTTCTTTGTGCCATCCCTTTCTGTGTTCATGTTTGTTTCTTATGCACTAGCACCATTTCCTCTACATACATAGGAAATTGATTACTCAACATGCTTACTTATTTAGTAAATATAGAGGAAAAGCACGTGTAGTGCCTTTGTTTGTGTGTTGTTTCAAAATTAAAATGTTAAATATTTACAGCAAATATACAGTAAAACTCACTATTAAATATTATTATAGAACTATTTAGACACATATCTATCTATCTTTTACACAATGTATATATATTATAGCCCTTTGCAGTCCAATACATGGCCAAATACCATATACCTATGAATCCTTGTAAATATTTTTATCAATATTTTTAGGACTTATTTTTATCAGATAGTCTTTATATGAGTGTAACTGTTTATTTTAATGTATTTATGTTGTGTTTGGTTCAAACTTTATTTTGCCCTAACACTTTATGCAAGGTCGGACTTCCGGTAGGCGGGTTACCGAGTAGACGCAGGGAAAAAGAGCTCCCGCTCCAACTTCACACAAAGTGTGAAATTACCGGACCCCCATGCAAAATACTTGCAGGAAAACATCTGGCAGGCTCCCTAAACCCTGCCACTGCTGGAACACCGTGGCCGGACTGTTAGCCGACGGACATTTGGCAGACGGACATTTGGCTGACGGATAATAGTCCGACACACAAGTGGCTGTCAAATAACCATCTGGCCATGAGATAGGTAGATTTGCTAGATAGATTAGATAGATAAATAGATGCAATAGATAGATAGATACATTTGATAGATTCAATAAATAGATATATAAATAGATAGATTAGATAGATAATTTCACAGACAGAGAATTACAAGACATGCGGGCTGACACCCATGGTTAGGTTCCCAGAGGCGGTTGCGGCGCCCGAGGCTCTGATTAGAACAGAGCACTCAAGAGCGTATCTGCCCTTGGCCGAACTCAGAACATGCTTCGGCATTCTGTCTGTCGGCCAGCAGAATGCTGTCGGCCAAATGTCCATCTGCATTTTGTCAGAGCACCTGGAACATAGTGCATGAAGGAGCATTGAACACTGCCCTTGCCCCGGAGGCCTCTCTGTAAAATTGAAAAGGCACGAAGTGTGGGTACCATCTTGGACTTCCAAAGAGCTGCGAGCATCAACTCAGGGAACTGCTAGGCATTTGCCTCACAAACTTGTTCTCTACAAGGATGAATCAGGCGGGACAGAGAATCTCAGATATGGAGAATCGACAAACTACTACTTCTACCTCACTCAACAACTGCTACATCAGAATCAAGTGCTGCAAGACAAGGTGGATGACCTTGAAAACCGTAGCAGGCGCAATAACCTACGAATAGTCCCAGAAACCATTAAAAATAAGGAACAGTTGGAGTTCACAACGCTAACATTTCCCAAACTCCTAGGTATGGATCCAGATCGCCTTCCACTGGATGTGGAAAGAGCTGACCGTATCGGACCGGACAATCGTCTCACTACTACAACATCTTCCAGACCCTGTCAGGTCATATTTAAATGCCTCAACTATCAAGAAAAGCTTGCCTTACTATGAGCCTATAGAGGGCACAACACAGATATCCTTTTTGAAAGGAAAAAACTCCTACTATTTCAGGACTTCTTAGCGGAGGTATCCAAACTGAGGAAGGAATTTGCTCCTTAATGTTCCAAGCTATACGAGGAAGGCAGACAGGTTGCTCTCCTATACCCAGTCAATCTCAAGCTGCAAACCCCCATGGGCATCAAGTTTTTTCGTTTCCCTAAAGAACTGCAATCCTACCTGGACACCGAGAAACAACATGCTGGCACATGAAAAGTCCCATCTTCTTAGAGTTCCATCAAAAAGATATATGTAATATTGCAAGATAAGTATTGCACTACCCATGTGGTTCTGGCAACCGCCGACTTTCTTATCTCCCCTTTGTTGGACACTTTTCAGGAAACTGATATACTTCAAGAACCTGACCCACTAGGGGTCGACTCTACGCTCACTATTGTCCCTACCTCATTAGGAGGCAATATAAAAAATGGAAGCTCACCAAATGCCAAAGTTAATTCTTTATTCCATGAGAAAGCAGGATCAACAGTCACGACGTTTCAGGGTAATACACCCCTTAATCATGTGTACAATCACAATGCAGATACACCTGTTTAAATAGCCTTACCTGGGTATTAACCCTTACATTCTTGCTAACAGCACAGCATATTATGCAATAGCGCCATCTAGCGGACTCCCAAGATGTATCTGATAAAATTAAAAACAAACAGATATTAAGCCTAAACTAGAAAAATACAGACACATATATTCAAAAAACTACATTACATTACCAACCTATCAATTTATTTACAGCAAAGATTTATTACTTAGGTCGTCCACATAGAATGGCCCAGAATTTTTTTTTTTTTACTTTAATTTAAAAATTTATTAAAGTCAATAAAAAACTGACCAATCTATTTCTCTGTTGAGCCCCTTTGGCTCCAGGGTATCAAAGTGAAAAATCCAATAGGATTCTCTCTGTTTCAGCAAAACTTCACGATTGCCACCCCTTCTAGGAATTTGTATCTGTTCATGGTCAGTTTTTTACAGCACTGTTTCAAAATCCTTGGAGGTTGAACTTCAGCTCCACAAAGCGCTGTATTAGCGAAGAGCTGTAAAGTGAAGCGCTGTAAAGTGAGGTATACCTGTATCCTGCTCCTCTTGTTCATTCTCATGACACTAAACTTTAACGTGGTCTCATGGAACGTAGGAGGCATAACTTCCCCAGCCAAGAGAAGTAGGATATTGCAATACCTTAATTCAATACATACGGACATTGCATTACTGCAGGAAACACACCTCACTGCAGAAGAACACGAGAAATGTAAAATTATATGGGTAGGCCAAATTCTATATTCCCCAACGAAGGGTAGAAATGCGGGGTAACAATTCTAGTACGTCTACCAGTAACATTCTCTCACACTAAAATAGACCGAAAAGGACGATACATATTCACCTCAATACATCTCAACTCACATATTTATCTATTATGTAATGTCTACGTCCCAAACCATCCAGACCAGACTTTCTGGCCAGCCGTACCATCAATTCTCACCCAACACTCTGACTCGCCCATGATAGTAGGAGGCGACTTTAACTTGGCTCAGGCCTACCCACTGGATATGTTCCTTGACCCTTCTCGGCCCAGTACAACAAAGGGGCCCCACTCCAAACACAAAAAGGAAAACTCATATCCATGTTCAGAGATGGTCTGGGACCGATTGATCTATGGCTATTCCAACATCCGGACTAACGGGACTATACATGCGTCTCCAAGACGCATCATACTTTCTCACGCATTGACTATTTCCTTACCTCCCCTCACATAACCCCCAACATAATAAACACATCCATCCTTCCAATCACAATATTGGACCATGCCCCCTATTCAGCTGATTCTTCAGCCTCACAAAACGACCTCTCCACCAAACAAAATGGAGGTTTTCCTCCTACTTATACAATAATGCAGAATTCCGACAACACCTAAAATCCTACTGGTTAGAATATGCCTTAGATAACAAACAACACAGTGCCAATTCTGACCTATTCGGCACACCTCCAAGGCAGTCATTAGGGGTAGAATCACGGATTACACAGCCCACCACAACAAATCCCAAAAGAAGGTTACCGCACAACTCCTATCTGACCTAACTAATGCTTACAACGCTTATCTAAACAACCCCTCTGACCCAAACAAACAGAAATATTACAACGTAAAAAAAGAGAGAGACACACTTTCAAATTATTGATCACAAGTTTATTCTACACAGCCAGAGCAGATTCTACTGACATGGCAATAAAGCTAGAAAACTATTAGCAAATCTGGTAAGGCTACATACACCTAAATCCATCATAACTGAAATTAGAACAGAAACACACCTCAAGACTGACACCGGCGATATAATGAAATACCACCTATTATAGGTCTTTATACACCAAACAACAAATTGAGGATGTAGACAGACATTCTGGAGTAATGTCAAAATACCCTGATTGACCGATGCCCAACGCGATAGTCTTAAAGGGACATTAAACCCCAAAAATTTATTTAATTATTCAGATAAAGAATAGAATTTTTAAAACGTTTCCAATTTACTTCTATTATAAAAAAATTTCATTCTCATGTTATTCTTTGTTGAAGAAATACCTAGGTAGGTAGCGTGCACATGCCTGAAGCATTACATGACAGGAAATAGTGCTGCCGTCTAGTGCTCCTGCTAATGTATAACATTGTTGCAAAACTGCTGCTATATAGTGCTGCAGACACGTGCACACTTGAGCTTAAATTTCTGCTTTTCAAATAAGGATAACAAGAAAACGAAGACAATATGATAATAGCAGTAAATTAGAAAGTTGTTTAAAATTTTATGTTCTATCTAAATCATGAAAGAAAAAAATTGGGTTTTATGTTCCTTTAACTCACCTATACACACACAGGAATGTATAATTCACTTATACTATAATAGTAATATTACCGCACGGGAGGAGTGTTTTTAAATGTGTGTGTGAGCAGCAAGAAGCTGTTTCTATTTTTTGCTGCCCTTTTTTATTTCAAATCAATTAAAGGTTATAGTTTAATGAATTAATTATTCTAATATACACAGATAGTACATACAAGCAAACCTCTTTTTTGGAGCATACTCACCTCCTTGTGAGATCTGCTCTTATTTGATGCATTCAAATTTGTTGCTTAAAGTACTACTATTTATGCTAACCCACATACATATCTAACAAGGTTAATAAGTAGCAATTCAGAATATATATGTTGCTTTCTTTTCTTTAAATGGGAAAATTTGCCTGTTTGCAGGCGCGCAATAATTAACCAGACATTACAAGTGGCTCGCAGTAGCAATTAGCACTCAGAAAATTTACCAGAGATCTGGTTAATTTTCTAAAAGTGCCCCAAATGCCCTCAAAATAGAAGGCATTATAGTTTGTTTATAAAAAAAAAACAAAAAAAACTGCACTAGGCAGTTTTGGGGGTCTAAAGTTGGTGCAAGTGGGGTGTTAGAAAAAAAATGCACTGAATAGCGCCTTTACATTGCGGTCTATGGGAACTGTGTGTTCCCAATAAATATATGTATATGACTATATATTTATATGTCAATATGTGTATATATACATAGTAAGCATATACATTTACAAATGCTGCAAACGCTGTGCTACTTACCCCCTTCACTGTGCTTAAGTTCTGATGCCGTCAGAATGAGGCTTCCATCGGAGCCTATGGAACAACGCTCTTGTGAGGGCAATGCTTCCCAGCAATGCGAACGCCAGCATGCGTTCGCATTGCTGTTAACTTGTAATATTATTATCAAGTATTTGTAGAGCGCCAAGATTCCGCAACGCTATAAACATAGGTTGTATACAAGATAACATTTACAGTGATCAAATGGGTAGAGGGCACTGTTGTAGTCAGCTCTTATGAAGGTGAACTACAAACAACTTGGCTCATAGGCTTACATGCTTAGGGGTTCAAGGGGATAGCAGTGGAGGTAGGAAGGTTATATGCATCCTTGAATAGTAGAGTCTTTAGGGAGCACTTGAAGCTTTCAAAACTAGGGGAGAGTCTTGTGGAGCAAAGCAGAGAGTTCCATAAGATGGGAGCCAGTTTTAGCCAACGACTGAATGTGAGGAGTGAAAGAAAGATCTGAGTCAAGTAGTCACATTAGCGTGCCCTGGTATTACACAGTGGAGCACAAATATAGCTTTCTTGAAAGCGATATTTAGCGCTCCACTTGTAATCGGCCCTCAATGTGCAATTGCGCATGTGCTGCAGCATCACTTAATCACTGGTCACACAAATGTAAACAGTGGATCGCTATAATAATGTTATAGTGATCTGCTGTTTACATTACTAGTTAGCATTTATTACTGAAAAAAGAAAAAATATATAACCCCCTTGACAATAATGAGCGAGTTCAGTATCATGTGAGACTCAATTACACAATATAATTTTTTTTTTAAAAGCAATGCTTCAAAAAATTTTTTTTTTTATTTTACATTTTCAGAAGTTTTAATCTGAAGAATAAAGTATGCAGATTTAGAAACTATATATTAAAAACAACAGTGATTGTCCCTTTAAAGGGAATTCTTCATTATAAAAAAATCCAGGCAGTTGTGCATCTGAGAACTTTAACATTGTGTTTTCTATAAGGCAGCCAGGCACACAACAAAGTGAATCACAATGCTATCAGCCACAAACCTCAGTTTATCCCAGCTTTGTAAGACTAAGAACACATGTAATCATGATACAGCCCTAAAGAAATCATAGGTAATCACTGATACTATTCTGAGTTGTAAAGAATATAAGTAAACACTTCTAATTGGCACAGAGAGCAGATAATGTCACATTTCATAGGCACATTTTTGTATGTCTCATATCTCAAGCTTCCAGGCAACGGGCAATGGTTATCATAACATTGCCTGGCATCAAGTTCACACACAGCTACTTTGCATTTATAAGTGCACTTTTATTTTTTATTATTATCTTATGTCTTTGCATAGAGTCAGCATCCACTTTGTGACGCTTAACATTTTCTCATTCACTTGATTCATTTTTCCTGTAGACTGCATAAGTTGTATGAAACAAGGTCTTACATTATTTGGAGAATTGCTCAATCACATGAAGCCATTTTATCATTTGACCTGAAGGAACAGTGTCATATGATCTAAATAAGCACTACTGTGATATGAAGAAGGGAAAAAAAAACGTTTTCACTTAAGCTACACTCATCTGAAGAAACACTCAAGCAAAAAGCACTTTATCTGTGTTATGCGATTTAAATATTGTTTCTGATCTGAATGTACATTTGCTCATGTACATAAAGACTTTTTCATGTGACCTAAAAAAGAACAAAGCCTTGTCTAAAGGGAAAATTCTCTTGTAATCTATAATAATATGAAATTGTTTGGTGATGGTATGGTGTCATTTAATTATTTGCTGTCAAATAAATGTTGGTTGTAATCGAAATGGTTGGTTGTAATCTAAATAAGTGCTCCTCCGAATAAGTGAATTTGTATGTGGTCTGAACGAGTGCTGTCTGTTAACTGATATTATGTTTGCATCAATCTATGGTATAATATTTAGGAATGTCCATATGTTCTCTCATCTGTTCACATGTGATTTGAAGGAACCTTCATCTGTTGGAACACTCTGTGATCTGAAGGAACACTCTGATGTCAATCAACACTCATCAGTTCTAAAAGAAAACTCTCTCTGGCCTGAAGGAATGCTTGTTGATTTGTATGAAAGAGTGTTCATGCGCATAGATGGACCTGCAATCCATATCTTATCAAATATGATTATAAACCCTCCTCTTGCATTTGTCTTACAGCCTACTGTGCCTGAGTCTTCTTTTAAGTCACTCTGATGTTGTAAATGGTTGATGTCCTATATTTAAAGCTATGCCTACAACTAGTCTGCTGTACCAGACATACATAGGCTTCATCAAGAGATAACATCAGGATTTGCCTCTATTTTCCCACAGCATCAGTCAAGCACGGGATTCATCAGCTGATCTGCTGGTGGTGATGGTCTCCAACTCACTGGCCTTCACGTCAGGGGGAATCTCAGGGTTTTCTTTTTTGTGTGTGACCATGACAAAAATAGAAGCTCCTAGGTAAAGCACAGCCAGCAGTGTGAAATATGCAAAGTATACATAAAACTGAAAAAAAAAAGAAAAAGAAATAAGATCAGTGTCAAACAAAAACCTAAGGAAAATCAAAACAAAACACAACTCTGACATAAAAAAAATGTAACGGCATATAAAGTACTGAATGTGTTACTGTATATATAGTGAAGCTAACACAAACATATAAACAACAGTGTTTCTGTTTATTTAGTACATAATCTAAAAAACACACTGTAAACAAATGTGCACAAATCAAATAGTTTAGTTTAATATCTCTACTCTATTCCGCCATCAAGAACACACATTGTACCAACAAAAACATAATTTAAGCTTACCAGATAAATACCTTTCCTTTCTGGCAGGGAGAGTCCACAACTTCATTCCTTACTGTTGGGAAATACAACACCTGGAGAAGGCAAAGACGCCCCAGCCAAAGGCTTAAATATCCCTCCCACTTCCCCTATCCTCCAGTCATTCTGCCGAGGGAACAAGGAAAAGTTGGAGAAACATCAGGGTATAAAGGGTGCCAGAAGAAATAATATAAAAAGGGAGCGGCACAATAAAAAAATAAGTTATGGGCGGGGTCGTGGACTCTCCCTGCCAGGAAGGAAAGGAATTTATCTGGTAAGCATAAATTATGTTTTCCTCCCTTAAGGCAGAGAGAGTCCACGACTTCATCCCTTACTGTTGGGAAAACTATACCCAAGCTCCAGAGGACACTGAAGGAATAACAGGAGAGAACAAAAAAAGAGGCGGACCCTATTTTGAGGGCACCACAGCCTGCAAAACTTTTCTCCTGAAAGCTGCTTCAGCCGAAGCAAACACATTAAACTTGTAAAATTTAGAAAAAGTGTGTAAGGGAGACCAGCAAACCGCCTTACAAATCTGATTCATAGAGACTTCGTTCTTAAAGGCCCAGGAGTAAGCTACTGCTCTAGTGGAATGAGCTGTTATCCCCTCAGGAGGCTGTCTCCCCGCTGTCTCATAAGCTAAGCAGATGACACTCCTGAACTAAAAAGATAGGGTATCGTAGTAGCTTTCTGCCCCTTACGCCTACTGTTATAGACAACAAAGAGTAATATTGTCTGAATTCCTTAGTAGCCTGAAGATAGAACTTTTTTTTTTTTATCATTTTATTTAAAACCAACAATGTGTCTGAGATACAAAATTGGCGCCTTGCAGGGTAACAGAAAGGAAAAAACAATGCACAAAGGATCAGCATGTATCTATATTCTTACATTCACTTTGCTGGGGTTTTATATTTTAACTTCAAATTGTCACATACACAAAAACAATAATATATCACAAAGAGGTATCATTATATATGTACAGAGACCATTTCTAATATCATTATCGATCCTAACCTAGATCTAGCCATTTTTGGGGCACTAATGCCCCTATCTTCGCTAGCTAATTATAGGCAAGATATACTGGGTAGATCTAGATCATATGCAACAAATAGAAGAGACAAACTTGTCTCGAATAAATAATCAAAATATAATTCCAAGTGATTAAAAATTTTTAATCCTAGCTATCAATATCAAGGTCTCAGTTTAATTACAGCATAATTTATCTTTATAAGATACCACAGAAAGTATACATATAGCTAACATCAAATAATAAAAGTTAACTCAAAGCATAGTATTAAGTTAGATCCGGGTGCGTGAGAGAAGGAGGGGAGGGAGGGGAAGAGAAAAAAGTTACTCTCATATAGCTTAAAAAAAGCCAGCCATTATTTACCAAATGTATCATTACGCGATTCTGTATTATTGAAACTATCAAATTTTTCGATTATTAACTGGGTTTGCAAAAGAAACGTTATATCGTTAACAGTTGTTTCTCTTTTATTCTTCTAGTTCCTAAGAATAAGATATCTCCCCCCCAGAAAGGTTGTATTAATAAACTCAATATTGTCCTGCTTATCCCCTTTATCCAGAAGAAAAAAAATATGTTCTGCAACAAAGGTAACGTTGGATCTTATCAGTTTCCTTATCAAAAATTGAATACGTTGCCAGAACTGTTGTATTTTTGGGCAACTCCAAAACATATGGACCAAGTCAGCTCCGTACGAACTACATCAAGGGCATTTATTTTGCAAGACGGGATACCAATTATTTAATCTAGCAGGAGATATATATACCTTGTTAATTAATTTGAAGGGCGACTCTCGCCATACTGCCGATAATGTAGCATTCTCAAAGCTCACTATACTACGCTTCAACATGTCCTCATCTATTGTCGGAAAATCAGATTACCAGTTTAAACAAATATTGAGAACATTGAGCTCACCAGTTTTGGCGAGTCCCATCTTGTACTAATAATTAATAGAGTGCTTTGCCATTTTAAAAAGAGATAAGCCCATTCTTATACCTGAATGTGACCAAACCATATTAAAGTCTTTAGTAATTTAAAAAAACAGTGACACACTTGTAGATAGGCATAGAAATATGTATTCCTGAGGCCATAGCGGTCTCTAAGACTATCAAAAGTAAATACTCTGGGCAGGGCCGGTGCTGGGATTTTTGGCCACACAGGCGAAGATACATTTTGTTCATTAAACTTAGTTTGATGATGATACAGCCTGTTGTGTAATTATGTTATTATGTGCTGTTTAGCAAATGTTTTTGTTCATTAAACTTAGATTGATGATAATACAGTCTGTGTTTGTGTGATAATTGTATTAGGTAATGATGATGATACAGCCTGTTGTGTAATTATGTTATTAGGTGCTGTTTTTTTTTTAAATTCTTTTTATCGAGAGAGAAGCATCATACAAACATGCAGTAAGTACAATGCCAAAAGTAATGAATAAAACTGTGCATATGACACATTACACAACATTATGATCAACACATCTGTTTGATTGTAGTATATCTAAATAAGTGAGCAAGGATGTACATCTTATGCAAGATAACACTGATTTCTTTCAATTCTCTCTTGTTTTCTACTTTTTTTCTATTTTCTAACATTATCAACCCTCTAAACATATTAAACTAAACTTTCTTACCAACCTAAACTATTACTCAAGATTGATTTCCTAATATACTTGTAAAGTAATTACATTTGATATACAGCGTATTTCCAGATACATAGTGTGTGACTTCTCTTCCTCCTTTCGATAGGGCCCAGTGGAGGGGGGAAAAAAAGGGGGGGGGTAGACAGCATGAGAACATTCAAAGTCACGCACGCATCCAACCATTACATTATTAGGTGCTGTTTAGCAAATGTTTTTGTTCATTAAACTTAGATTGATGATGATACAGTCTGTGTTTGTGTGATAATTTTATTAGGTGCTGATAGCAAATGTTTTTGTTCATTAAACTTGATGATGATACAATCTATTTTATTAGGTTTACAATGCTGTTTAGCATTTAAAGTCTTAATTTCAAAGCTTTAAAAATAATTTCTTAGGTGTTACTAATGACAATTTTGAGAGGGACCTGGAACCTAACTCCCTCACTTCCCTTTGACTTATATTATAAACTGGGTTTTACAACGGTTTTGATTTACAACTATTCCTTCTGGAACCTAACCCCGGCATAAACTGAGGGCTACTTATATATATATATATATAAACATATACATACATATACACATATACACACACATACAGATATATTTAAAATTGCACCTAAACCTAACACACACACAGAGATAATAACACAGACATGCACTAACACATAGGGGGACATTTATCAAGCCGTCAACCACAAATACGCTGGAATTCCGCAGCGTAATTGTGGCAAGCTTGATTCGACCTAGTTATTAAAGCCTACAGACCATCAAAAGTTGAAATCTGTGACGTAACATTGGATCTGCTGGTCTCAATCCGACACAGATCGATGCTTACGTCATTACAGATGTTCCGAATACACATTCGGCACTATTTTACACTTTTTAAAAGTTATCAAATAGTTAACAGGTACGCCTGCGGCTATTCCGGCCCAGCGTACCTGGTTTTCAATCCGCCACCTTGGAGGCAGCGGATGCCATAGGAATCAATGGGAGTCTGAAAGCAGCAAAAGCTCATGTTCGATGCTGCCAGATATCCCATTGATGTCTATTGTAGAAAACCAGTAACATTTACTCCTAACACCCTAACATAAACCCTGAGTCTAAACACCCCTAATCTGCTGCCTCGACATTGCCACAACCTAAATAACATTTATTAACCCCTATTCCGCCATCACTAAATAAACGTATTAACCCCTAAACCTCTGGCCTCCCAAATCACTACGATTAACTAAACCTATTAACCCCTAAACCGCTACCCCCCCCACATCGCCATAAACTAAATTAAGCTATTAACCCGCTAACTTTACATTAAAATTACAACATCCCTATCTTATAATAAATTAAAACTTACCTGTAGAATTAAAATAAACTATATTAAACTACTAATTAATCTACCCTATTATACTAAAATTACATTAAACTAGCAATTAAATTAACTATATTACATATTAAAAAACCCTAACCCTACACAAATTATTTAAATCTACTACTAAAAATTACTAAATTACAAAAAACAAACAAACCACAGTATCAAAAATAAAAACGAATTACACCTAATCTAATAGCCCTATCAAAATAAAAAAGCCCCCCCAAAATAAAAAAAAAATCCTAGCCTACAATAAACTACCCCTTTCTCTGCACCCACAGCTCCCCTCCCTCATCATGATCCTTCCTTATTATCAAGCCTTAGCTGCCTGCTTTCTGTTCTGTGTCACACAGTCGCAGTCACACAATGCTAATGCTAACTTAAGCACATTTATTACCTGGTCCAGCTAAGAACCAACGGCAGTCATGTGATGTGGGCGTGGCTACTGTCTGTGAGTTCAACGGGTCCTTTAACTGCACTGAATCTAGCTGCTACAGAGTGCTGCTTACTACTCGGAAGTAATTTCCTACAGACTTAGACTGACGTGCCTCCTATCAGTCTGCAGTATGCGCTCTACTGCTCCTAAAAAAACAAAATGTTGCCTTTTTAAAAAATAAAATACCTACATATTGATGATTTTTTGCAGCTCTAACTTTGCTCCCCCTGCTGAGGCGTTCTAAGGCGGCTGCCTGTATGCCTTAGGCAACGCCGGGCCGTACTCTGGGCGTATCAGTTTAATTAAATTGCCATAAATATATAAGCCCGTCATTAGCCCATCTTGAAAACAGTTTGTTAATAAGACCCCCAATAAATCGTGGGTTACCAGCGATAGGCACTAGGTCAGAGATATAAGCGTTACTTTTTAAAGTAGATCTCATTAGCTGCCAGGCTTTAATAGTGTGGTATATAGTACAGGTAAGATAGAAGCAGGAGCGCTATAGCTAAAGGTGAATCAAATTATATGTGGTAGTACAATGACTAAAGTGAAGTGAATTTAGTGATAGAAAACTTAACAAACTAATTGTTTCTATATGTCAAGTATATAATCATATATATGGGAGGATATCGTAAATCAATGTGTGCATGTGGTTAAGAATAAAAGGATGACCAGTGAGCAATATAAGGATAACCAGTAAACAGTGAATAAATATGGCTATGCCAGATTTAATAACATATATATTATATTAAAAGATTTACACAGTAAAAACGGATTTACACAGTAAAAAACGGACGTCTCCGTTAACTAAATATAGGTTGCCACCATTAAAAAACATAAATTACAAATTGAAACAGGCCTTGCAAATCGAGCAAACTGGGACTTGACACAGTCCGAGATAAACATCCGAGGTAAAAGTTCCAAAGTTGAAACTAGGTATAGGATTGCAGGCACCGCAAGCTTACCTCCAGCCTGTGTGTACTTATCGGTCTCTGCAAATGAAGTTACCGCCGTAGCGGGATGACGTCACCTTTATGAGCGCTGTCCTGGATCCACCGCCTGATTGGTCTTTTGGCGTAGCGGCTCCAAATTTAGAAATGAATCTCCAACAGCAAAGTGTCTGCTCTTAAGTGCCTGTCGGCACGCAGGATTCTTCAAAGAGGATGGTGTGTAGAAGGAGGTAGCTCACAATCTCCAGATGCAGGGAATCTGTGGTATCGCTATGCGATGAAACGATCTGTCCTGTGCTACCTATTAGACCTTGCTGACCTTAGTATTGTCAGTTTCCTTTCAGTAGACTTTTCAGGCTTCAGAGAATAGCTCATACACAAGGTAGCTAATCCCAATATTGATTGAGTCCAAACTTATAGTTTCAGCTTCAAAATAGAAAACAGTCTCAAGAGTTGTGACAGTCTCAAGAGTTGTAACACATCAACGCGTTTCTCCCTATACAGGGCTTTTTCAAGGTCAGCAAGGTCTAATAGGTAGCACAGGACAGATCGTTTCATCGCATAGCGATACCACAGATTCCCTGCATCTGGAGATTGTGAGCTACCTCCTTCTACACACCATCCTCTTTGAAGTATCCTGCGTGCCGACAGGCACTTAAGAGCAGACACTTTGCTGTTGGAGATTCATTTCTAAATTTGGAGCCGCTACGCCAAAAGACCAATCAGGCGGTGGATCCAGGACAGCGCCCATAAAGGTGACGTCATCCCGCTACGGCGGTAACTTCATTTGCAGAGACCGATAAGTACACACAGGCTGGAGGTAAGCTTGCGGTGCCTGCAATCCTATACCTAGTTTCAACTTTGGAACTTTTACCTCGGATGTTTATCTCGGACTGTGTCAAGTCCCAGTTTGCTCGATTTGCAAGGCCTGTTTCAATTTGTAATTTATGTTTTTTATTGGTGGCAACCTATATTTAGTTAACGGAGACGTCTGTTTTTTACTGTGTAAATCTTTTAATATAATATATATGTTATTAAATCTGGCATAGCCATATTTATTCACTGTTTACTGGTTTTCCTTATATTGCTCACTGGTCATCCTTTTATTCTTAACCACATGCACACATTGATTTACGATATCCTCCCATATATATGATTATATACTTGACATATAGAAACAATTAGTTTGTTAAGTTTTCTATCACTAAATTCACTTCACTTTAGTCATTGTACTACCACATATAATTTGATTCACCTTTAGCTATAGCGCTCATGCTTCTATCTTACCTGTACTATTGCCTGTAACCTATTAGGGACTCGTAGGTTATATCAGGAGCTTGGTGAAATCACTCTGCGCTCATATCCAACTTGTTTGTACTAGTGTGGTATATAGTCTACCTTTTCTTAATTTTATCAGGGATAAGCTTAATAGGACAGTGTAATAAGGCACATAGAGAGAAGGGGTAAACCAATTTTTGCTCAGCTTCCAAATATGCAATATAATCCCCTCCAGTAAGCCAATCCATAGCTACTTTGGCAAGCAGACTCTATTATAGATGGGTATTACGGGAAGCGTCAGTCCACCGAACTGCCTGAGTTGGGCTAATTTTTCCAGAGCTATACGTCTTCTACCAACCCCCCAAAGGAATATCCTAAAACAGTTATTAAGAAGCATAATATCTTTTTTGGTTAAAAGAATATGAAGATTCTGCATTAGATATAAAAGCTTGGGTAGGACAATCATCTTGATTAAGTTGACTTTTGCAGTAATTGAGAGAGGTAAATTAGCCCAGTTCCTCAGATCTTGTTTAATTTTCACAAATAAGGGGGGATATTTAGTTTGTACCAGCTGGAAGGTTTTATGCCAATTTTTATCCTAAGATACGTAATATATTCTAAAAAGTACAAAAAGAGAAAAGAAAGCAGCGCTAAATACCAAACAACGTGTCCCTTGAAATAGGTAGGAAACTTTCCAAAATCAGGGAAACGGCTATATCCAGCCAAATGAATGCTGCTGTACACAAATCAGTGGGTTCCTCCTCCACAAATGAATAGTTGACAAGCTGTAGAATTAAAAAGGGAGACAGCGCAATCCCTGATTCAAGTAGTATTTATTAACAAACGATCATAGCACACTAGTAAATTTGCACTTACTAGAAATATAAAAATAACAAGCCCCAAAATGGAGACAAGTCCTGCAGGAGATCTGGATCTTGCAGCGATCAGCGTGTCTCAATGTTTACGAGGGAACATCACCGAGTTCAATTCAATTCAAACCTTCCGGCTTTCGGCAAAGATGACTCCGCTGACGTCAGGGCAAAACACTTCTACGGTACTGTGGAGGACCAAAAATCTCAACGCGTTTCACCGGTAGAACACACCGGCTTTCTCAAGAGTGATTGATCCTATAGTGGCTCAGGTCCTTATTTAAATGGCCTCCTATGAAACAATTGGTTGTTCATATACAAGACAGGGGCGGATTTAACAGCCAAATTCCCAGCAATTGCGACACATTGAAATAAATTAAACAAGAATTCACACAGAACATGTTTTCAAATCCATCAGTGGTATATATAAAAAAGAAAATTAATCCATTAACTGACATCATTATGCACAACAAAAAAAACCAGATGGAGATTAAAATGCTTAAAACAAAATTAATCTACATTAAAACAAATATATATTCTGCAGCATTTTTAAAAGGGAGAAAAAAACTATCATGTATTGGTCTCTTGATCCAAAGTAATTCTGATTTAGAGGCGTTGACTTTATAGCCAGAAAATGAGCCAAATTCTGAGTATTTGTGTATTGTTAAGAAATAATAACAGGTCGTCTGCATATAGCAACAGTTTAAGTTGTTTACCACCAAGAGGTATCCCCATTAATTCCCTCCTAAGAATTATAGCCAAGGGTTCTAGATTAAAGAGTAATGGGGAAATCGAGCAACCCTGACTCGTCCCCTTAGCCATAGGAAAAGAGTCTGTAAGAGATCCATTTATAAATATAGTAGAGGAAGCTTCTGCATATATAGACCTAATACAATTTAAAAATTGATCTGTAAACCCAAATTGACTCATAGTAAAAAATAAGTGGTCCCATGTGATTGAATCAAACGCTTTTTTAGTGACGAACCAAGGTTATCCAACCCTGCGCCAGTCACTTATTTGGCACAGAAAGGGTTATCAGCCCCCTTTTTCTGTCACCAATAGGTCACAATCTAGCCACACTAGGCAAGCTTGCGATTCAGTTTAGTGGGTGCAAGGGTTAACCACACTTCCTAGTCTGTACTAGATGTAAGAGAAATGCCCAAAACTCCCTTTTAATGCCACCCACACTAAACCAACAATACTATAGCTCCAATACTGCCACAACTTAACATTTATTAAAGGGAGAATCCTAAGAAAAAAAACCAGACTTTACACATTAACTACAACACAAATACAGTGGCACCACCACAGCAAGCTTTTCTATATTTACATTAGTTGACACGATATATATTCATGTCTTAGTGATTGTTAAGTAGAAAAGTGGTGCTGTGCAGTGAATAATATACCGAGCAAAGAGGGGAGAAGATCCCCACTAAAGACTGCACGTCTAGCACTCTGTGTCTGGACTAAAATATGAGAAATTGTGATTGTTAAAAATTAACTTTTATTGATACATATTAAAATTAAAAGGACTCAAAGTTAAAAACCACTACAGAACTATAGGCCCCATCCTCAATGTACAGTAAGCCTTTGATATGTTGAAGGTAGTTAAAGGATGGTATACAGATGGGATGCGTTTACCCACAGCTGTCTTCTGTAGAGTATAATGACGTGAGTGTGTTATATGTATATTCACGTCTAGTAATATCCGTAATAGGATTGAAAATTATTGATTGTGATCACTAAAGAGTCATTTACTAAGGATGACCTATATCTCTTATTAAGGTCTATCCTTCTACTGTAATGATATTAGACTAGGTGATCAAATAAGCACTGGCTTTATAGTTGTTTGACATTAGCAGAGTATTACATTATTATCTGTAATAATTGTCGATAATATGCAACTCCTCTCAGAATGATAAATAAATATAAGTGTAATGGATGAGTTGCTGCTATCTTAGAGTAACATTTAATAAAGATTGTATCATGTGTTAGTAATACTGCAGTACTTTCAATCCTATCTAGTTATGTTAGTGAGGTTTGCTAGTGTGGCTGTGAGGCTGCAGAAAAATGATTTTTGTAACTGACTACAGCATTATAAATATAATTACTATTGTAAATAAAACCACAGTCAATGTATTTGTGTAACCGTGTTACACACTGTTAATATCTCTTTCTACCGTTAGCATCAACTCATTGTATTAGAATAACAAACTGCTTATGTTTAATATAGTTTGTACTCCACTGATCCCAACTCAATTGTGAATAATAAAAAATACTGATTAGTTGGAATGGAGATAGCGGAGTTAGTTAAGTTGTATTTAGTATACTTTGTTAAATTCAAAACAATGTGTCAGCAGATAGTGTTTCTGGTGAAGTTATTATAAGTGTTTTGTATGGTTCGTATTTACACTTAGTGTGCCTGTAGTAAATCTACTACTGACTGTTATACTTTGTACAGTTATACTTTGATGTTAACGTTAATGCAGCCAGGGGTAATTCCCCTTATATATTGAATAATATGGTGCTACAGCTACTGATAGGTATAACTGTTCACTGCAATACACTGTTGTTATTGCTGCTTGATGCGGTCCACACATCCACTTGTTATGAATAGCAGGCTGCCTGTAGATGAAAACTGCATACACAACTCTGAGATAACTTTAGTGTGCTAATGGCTGTTATGTTATGTACAGCAAACGCTGTTGTTAGCCTTAATGCTGCCGGGTGTAGTTCCCTTTATACAATGTATATTGCAGTAATAGAGTTACTGTTGGGTATTACTACTCGCTGTAATTTTAATGCTATTATAGATTGATGTGGTTAGTATTCACTTTGAAAAAGCCCTATACGGGCGAAACGCGTCAGGGGGTTGTAGAGCTAGGGGAGCTCTATTTAGTTTTAATTTTACTCAGAACTATAGTCCAATACATATGGCGAGAAAAATGTATTTAACTCAACATTGATTTAACTTACAATTTAGCGTTTACGTAACAGCTATCTCAGAGTTGTATATGCAGCTTTATCTGCAGGCAGCCCGCTACTTAGAATAATAAGTGGATGTGTGGACCGCACTAAGCGGCAATAACTAACTAACTAACTCAAAATAACACTAGCAGTTATATCTGCAAGCAGCCTGTTATTTAAAATTATCGAATGCAAATGTGAACCGAACTAAGTGTTTACGTAAAAGCCATCTCAGTTGTATGTGCAGCTTTATCTGCAGGCAGCCCGCTACTTAGAACAATAAGTGGATTTGTGGACCGCACTAAGCGGCAGTATTAAATTAACTCAAAGTAACACAAGCAGTTATATCTGCAAGCAACCTATTATTTAAAATCTTTGAATGTAAATGTAGACCGCACCTAGCGGTAATGTTGATTTAACCCTATGTTGTGCATGTAATCACGTCTGCAAACAAACCGCTACTCAAAACATTGAATGTGAATACTAACCACATCAATCTATAATAACATTAAAATTACAGCAAGTAGTAATACCCAACAGTTTTTAACAATCCCAATTTCTCATATTTTAGTCCAGGCACAGAGTGCTAGACGTGCAGTCTTTAGTGGGGATCTTCTCCCCTCTTTGCTCGGTTTACACATTAAAACTCTAAATACAATTTAGCAGAAAATAACCTAAATTATACAGTTCTAATATTCCAGTCTCTTTCAGTAACGTGGTTCAATTATTAGACAAAGGCCAAACTTAATAAAGGAATTATTTATTATGCCAAAAATATTATGCACAATGCATTATTAAGAAAAAGTTGTTACAAATAAAATTACACACGCAAACAGTGTTTTAAAATAAAAAGGAGAGAAACAGAAATGAATACTTTACTAGTTTCAAGATCTGTGCCAGGGGCTGGCATGAAAATGATGGCTCCTTACTTCTGTAGAACAGCTCCCCTTGTAAGAATGACAATCTTATTGTTAAGAAATAAGATTCTTATACCTATTTTCCATAGATCAGGTTGCCTGACCACACCCTCCTGGGCGGGCTAAGAAACCCCCCTGTATTTATGACCTTCAATAGACTAATTTCTTGCCTGAAATGATACAATCCATTATAATTTCTGCTAGGTAACTCCACTTCCATATATACCTATCAGGAATCTTCTAGTTTCATTGGGAGAATCAATTTGAAACCAGATATGACAGATTTCCCTTCATTTAATGTCATAACAGTTTTAAACACGGTAAACTGGCGTCAATACAGATAAGGCTGTAGCTTTTGCAAGGCCCAAACTATAGCAAGGCACTCTTTTTCCACAGTGGCATATGTCACTTCTCGTGGAAGTAATTTCCTGCTGAGGTACACAATGGGGTGCTCCTCACCTTTCTTATCCACCTGACTCAGCACAGCCCCTAGCCCATAGTTCGAAGCATCCGTTTGCACTACAAATCTCCTGTGGAAATCAGGGGCCTGTAGTACAGGGGAGTCCGTAAGGGCAATTTTCAATAAATTAAAAGCCACACTCAGGGGTCCATTTGACTGTTAGAGGTAGGCTTTTTTTTGTAAGGTCTGTTAGGGGTTTGGCTATGGTACTATAGTGTGGCACAAACTTTCTATAGTACCCTGCGGTACCCAGGAAGGACATAACCTGTTTCTTTGTCTTAGGGGTGGGCCAGACCATTATGGCTTCAGTTTTACTTGGCTCGGGGCGCAGTACCCCTCCTCCCACCAGATGACCCAAGTACTGGACCTCCCCCATGCCCAGCTGACACTTATCTGGTTTTATAGTTAGCCCAGCAGTGGCTATTCGGTCCAATACACTGGCTAAATGTGTGAGGCGTTCCTCCCAGGTATCACTGAACACTGCAATATCATCCAGGTATGCAACAGCTTGCCCCTCTAGCCCCTCCAATAAGTGGTTAACTAGCCGTTGGAATGTGGCAGGGGCATTTTTCATCCCAAAGGGCATCACTTGGAATTCATATAACCCAAAAGGAGTGATAAAGGCAGACCTCTCTTGTGCTTCTGATATCATAGGGATCTGCCAGTATCCCCTGCTGAGATCCATGATGCTAAGAAACTTGGCCCCTGTTAGCCTGTCCAGTAGTTCATCTATGCGAGGCATAGGATAGGCATCAAATTCAGTCACTAAGTTTAGCTTTCTGTAATCTACACAGAACCTAGTGGTTTTGTCCTTTTTGGGGACTAGTACTACTGGGGAGGCCCATGGGCTGTGGGACTTGCAAATCACTCCCAGCTCTAGCATCTCCCTCTATCTCCCTTTTTATGTCAGCACTGACCTGCAAGGATACCCTGTATGCTGTTTGTCTGAGGGGATGGTGATTCCCAGTATCTACATGATGTGTGACTAAGGGTGTCCTGCCAGGCTTCCCTGTTAACATGCTATAGTAAGGCCTAAGCACCTCAGACAGCTGATGCCTCTGATCCCCAGTTAAGTGGGCACTAATCTGGGCAGCTTCTAGGGTGTTGTTTTTTCTGGTGGGGGCCAGTAAATCAACAAGGGGGTCATTCTCATGCTCTTCTCCAGGCAAACTACACACAGTTAACACGGTGGGTTCTCTGTCATAATAGGCTTTTATCATATTTACATGATAGATTTTCTGCCTTTTACCCTTCTCATCCAGAGACACCACCTAGTTCACATCATTCATTCTCTTTAGGATAGTAAATGGACCCTCCCAGGCAGCCTGTAGTTTGTTCTGTCTCATGGGTATTAAAACAAGCACTTTCTGTCCCACATCATACACTCTCTCTCTGGCATTCCGGTCATACCACTGCTTCTGCTTAGACTGGGCAGCCTTTAGGTTTTCCTGTACCTCCCCCACTAGGCTATTCATTCTGTCCCTGAACCTTATTACATAGTCTACTACCGAGGTCTCTTGAGCACCCAATTTCCCTTCCCACTCCTCCCTGATCAGATCAAGGGGGCCACGCACTCTGCGTCCATATAGGAGTTCAAAGGGGGAGAAACCAGTGGATTCCTGGGGAACCTCTCTATAACCAAATAGGAGGCGCGGCAGGTAATGCTCCCAGTCCTTCCCCTGTGACTCCACAAAGGTTTTGAGCATCTGCTTCAGGGTCCCATTAAACCTTTCACACAAGCCTTACCACACACTTGTGGAACTACTTTCTCTTTAAAAACTGTGTTGTACTCTCAGTTACAATTAGTTTAACTAGTTGTTGTATGTCTTTCTAGTAAGTAGTCCACAACATGTATTGCTTTCAACAAAATAATTTTTTTGAAATTTAAGAATTTAGTCTTACATTGTGTATAGATAATATAAGTGGCACCTGGTACTATATTTATAACTCTGCTACCCCCAAACCCACTCAATTCTAAAGTCTATACTTTGGGAGAATATACTCCGATTTCTTTGCTGAGTTTAGCCCTTTTTCTGTGGGGGTATATATTAAGTAACACAATAATGAATATCCAAAAATGATATGGCGAATCGCCATCAAAAGAGATGGCAAGAATTAAATTCCATTTTTAATGTTTCAACTAAGGATAACATACCAATTAATGAGGAGGAATTGAACAATGTTCTGTGCAAATTAAATCAAACACTACATAAACAATCCAAAAAGTGGTGGAACTGGCACTTCTTTGAGAAGTATGCCGAGAAACATATAATACCCAGATGCTTAAGAATGAAGGTATTCCCAGCCTTCAACCTCAATAATGAAGATCTAGTCAAACAGTGGGAAACAGCATTATCAGAATGTTCCTTGAAATTAATACAAATTCTAATCAAACATGATAAACTGGAGTTAACTAAATTAGACACCGAAATTGAAGAATATAATGTTCAGCTGCCTCAATTCAATGATAAAATTGATTTATAAAACCCAGTACGATAAATACCAGAAAGAATTGGACAAGCTGGAGCTAGAAATAATAGCTACTAAAAAACAGAAACTCCAAAGAGACATTGAAGATTTCTCAAATCAAAGTTTATCGTTGGCGTAACAACACTACATTTATACAGAGAACCAATAGGTATCTGGTACAACAACCTAAAAGTAGTGCAGAGAGTGAAACTGATAATTCTGATATAGACTCAGATCTCAATAATGGGGATGAATTCAATGACATCACCTCTAATATATCTAGCACTAGACCTAGGAGTTATAGTTCTGTGAAGTCCTTAACTTCTTCCTCCTCCTCGGCTCCTTTTTTGTCCACCACACCGCAGAACATAACACCACCGGTTATTCAGACCAATCAGACGTCTACACAGAACAGGGGGAACAAACGGAAGTTTTCAGGCCCAGTGAGGAAATCAACAAGGAGAAGGGAATTAAGTCCCTTCAGCAAGATAAGGATGAACAAATGAGAATAATTAATTTATCTGACCATGTACTTAGTACAACACATAAATCAGTACTGTCCAAAGGACTGTCTTTTTGTCCAGTTAACTCTTTAAATACATTTGAGGTGATCAAGGACATACATTTATTTTCAAGAAAGATCTTATTAAAGAAAATATATGCGTACAATCCTAATAGTCTTAATGCACAAGACTTAGCTACAGCTGATATTTTATGTGAACTTTCAGAAGGTGGTACAGACACTCAAAATTATAATTTGACACCAATTCCACAAGTATGGAAATTAAATATAAAACCTAAATCCACATATGTCCCATCTTTATCTTTATCACCAGAGATACAGGTATTTTGCAAAATGGTTTGCCAAAAGATAGAACAAATACCCATATACAATGTCAAAAATAATCTAAGCAGTACAGAATTTCAGGCATTAAGGGAAATTGAATCATGGCAAGACATTCTAATCAAACCATTGGATAAGGGTGGGAATGTGGTCTTGTGGCCACAACAGATGTATATAGACGAAGCCACCAAACAACTGTCTAATAATTCTTGCTATAAACAGTTGATATTCAATCCTCAAACTTCCTACCTCATACAATACAATAAAATGATTAAAGATGCATGGGAGAAAAATATACTCTCCAATTCAGAAAAAAAGTATTTAACAAAGGAGAACCCAAAGATTGCCACACTATACTTTATACCAAAAGTACATAAAAATCCTGTAATACCCCCAAGGCAGACCTATCATGTCAGGAAATAACTTAACAGAGAATGCTAGCAAGTTCATAGATTTAAGGCTGAGAGAATATCTAACAACGTTACCGTCCTATGTACGTGACACCATGAAAGTACTATAAATAGTAAAAAACATTCAACTAACTGGTGAGATGTGGTTAGTCACAGCGGACGTAGAATCCTTGTATACCAACATCAGGCATAGTGATGGAATTGAAGCCATCAAATATTTCTTAGCCTCTAATAATCTAGACAATGCAGCACACAATGATTTTATAATCCAACTGTTACATTTCATTCTGACACACAATTTTTTCACATTCAATGACAGATACTACCTACAAACACAGGGTACCGCGATGGGTACTGCCTGTGCGCCAACTTACGCAAACTTATTTCTTGGATATTGGGAACGCTTTTGGGTATTCTCTGATCAATTACAATCATACACTGAACACATACCAAAGTGGTTAAGATTCATAGATGATGTCTTATTCATCTGGGAAGGAACATCTGATGAATTACAATCATTCATGCAAAAATTAAATAAGAACAAACTGAATATAAACCTCACTTATTCCGCCAGTCAACAGGAAATATGCCTTTTGGACTTGAAGATATTTAACCCTTTCATGACATAGGCAATTGTTCAAGTTCTGAACGTAAACGAAACCTTGAATTTCAGCTATATGTCTTTTCAACCATAATTTACCCCTTTCACATTAAGTGCACCCACACTAAATATATATTGTTTTTTAGAGGACAGATAGGGCTTTCTTTTGGCATAAAAGATTTATTTCTCAACTATAATTTTATATAAAAAAAATCAAAGTAAGTGTGAGAAATTAAGAAATTTGAAGCTTTCCAAATGATTTTATTGTGAATATCATCATCCTGATATATGTTACTGCAATAAAACACCCATACTTGTGTTAAGCGATGTCCCATGAGTATAACGATACCCCCCATGTACAGGTTTTCTGAGTTTTCTGGAATTTACAAGGCCCAACATACGGCCTACCCATTTACATAGAAATCTGGCACATTCATTTTCTGGGCTTAAGTTGCCTTTCATACATTATAGCAGCCCAGGAATGAAAATAACCCCATCATGGCATACCATTTACAAAAGTAGACACCCCAGGGTATTCCAAAAGGGCCATGTCACATCTTTTTGTGAAGCCCCTTAGTCACAACACCTGGCCAAATGTAGTGGTCATTTTTGTTGTATGTGTTTTTTACACAAACACTGCACTTTGGCTGTTTCTGTCATCAAGCTTTTATGTTTTACTGCTATAAAACACACATATTTGTGTTTGTCAATGTCCTACAAGTACAACAGTACCCCCCATGTACAGGTTTCACGGGATTTACAGGAGTTACTGGGCCAAATATGGGGTCTGCCCATTTCAGTCTTTATGCATGGAAATTTGGCACCTTAATTTTCTGTGCCTATGTCCTCTTTTAGACATTATAGCAGCCCAGGAATGAAAATTATCCCATCATGGCATACCATTTTCAAAAGAAGACACCCCAGGGTATTCCAAAAGGGCCATGTCACATCTTTTTGTGAAGCCCCTTAGGCATAACATCTGGCCAAATGTAGTGCTCATTTATTTTTAATGCGGTTTTTGCACAAACACTGCACTTTGGCTGTTTCTGTCATCAAGCTTTTATGTTTTACTGCTATAAAACACACATATAAGTGTTTGTCAATGTCCTACAAGTACAACAGTACCCCCCATGTAAAGGTTTTATGGGGTTTACAGAAGTTACAGGGCCAAATATGGGGTCTGCCCATTTACATGAAAATTTGGCACATTCACCTTCTGGGCCTATGTCCTCTTTGAGACATTATAGCAGCCCAGGAATGAAAATTACCCCATCATGGCATACCATTATCAAAAGAAGACACCCTAGGGTATTCCAAAAGGCCCATGTCACATCTTTTTGTGAAGCCCCTTAGTCACAACACCTGGCCAAATGTAATGGTCCTTTTTGTTACATGCGTTTTTTGCACAAACACTGCACTTTGGCTGTCTCTGTCATCAACCTTTTATGTTTTGCTGCTATAAAACACACATATTAGTGTTTGTCAAGATCCTACGAGTAAAACAGTACCCCCCATGTACAGGTTTTATGGGGTTTACAGAAGTTACAGGGCCAAATATGGGGTCTGCCCATTTCAGTTTTTATGCATGGAAATTTGGCACCTTAATTTTCTGTGCCTATGTCCTCTTTGAGACATTATAGCAGCCCAGGAATGAAAATGACCCCATCATGGCATACCATTTTCAAAAGAAGACACCCTAGGGTATTCCAAAAGGCCCATGTCACATCTTTTTGTGAAGCCCCTTAGTCACAACACCTGGCCAAATGTAATGGTCATTTTTTTTGCATGCGTTTTTTTGCACAAACACTGCACTTTGGCTGTCTCTGTCATCAACCTTTTATGTTTTACTGCTATAAAAACAATCAAAGAAGAAAGGTAGGATCCAGCTTTATGCAAATAAAATCCATCTTTATTGGCAAGGTTAAAACGCCAGATTTGGCTCAGTGAACAGCATACAGTGATAGCAAGCAAAACAGGTGTGTGAGCGTGACACCACGGCTTACATGTTTCGGCACTCAATTTTATGGGCCTTTGTCCTCTTTGAGACATTATAGCTGCCCAGGAATGAAAATTACCCCATCGTGGCATACCATTTATAAAAGTAGACAACCCAGGGTATTGAAAAAGGACTATGTTTAGTCTTTGTTTGTAGCCACTTAGTCACAACATCTGGCCAAAGGTAATGTTCATATTTCAGTTTTAGTTTATCACAAAAACACTGCCTTTTTGCTGTTTATATCATCCTTGTATGTTTTACTGCTATAATACACCCATCTTTGTGTTCAGCAATGTCCCAGGAGTACAACAATACCCCCTATGTACAGGTTTTATGTGGTTTCAGGAAGTTACAGCGCCCAATATAGGGTCTGCCAATTTGCATGGAAATTGGGCACATTGATTTTATGGACCTTTGTTGCCTTTGAGACAGTATGGCAGCGCAGGAATGAAAATTACCCCACCATGGCATACCATTTGCAAAAGTAGACAACCCAGGGTATTGAAAAAGGACTATGTTTAGTCTTTTTTTGTAGCCACTCCAGTCACAAAACCTGGTCAAATTTAGTGGTCATATTTTTTTATTTGCTTTTTTTCACACAGACTTTGCCTTTTTTCTATTTAGATCAACATCATTATATTTTTTACTGCTATAATACACCCATATCTGTGTTCAGTGATCTCCCATGAATACAACAATACCCCCTATGCACAGGTTTTATGTGGTTTTAGGAAGTTACAGGGCCCAATATAGGGTCTGCATAGAAATTTGGCACATTGATTTTCTGGACCTATGTTGCCTTTGAGACAGTATGGCAGCCCAGGAATGAAAATTACCCCCCACATGACATACCATTTGCAAAAGTGGATAACTCAGGATATTCTAAAAGGAGTATTTTAGTTGTTTTGTATAACTTATAATGGCCTTAGAGTGGATGGGCTTAACATATAAAGGGACAGGACAAGGTCAGGGGATTTATGAAGTTAGGAATACAGAATAATAAAATAAAATAAATTAGGAACACATACAGATTGCTTTCAAATTAAAAGTTTAACTCTGTGTGATATATTCGAAAGCAATCAGTGATACAGAGGCCAGGTTGAGAGGGGCAGTCAGGGAAATGGTAACTAGAATCCCTCCTCCCTCCTTTTTTATAGCAGACTCTGCATCTTTTCTGGGGTGTTAATTTGCAGGCAGTGGGGGGCATCCTAGTTTGAAAATGCCTGCCACAGAGTCGCTCGACATTTTCAGATTGAACAGTGGGAGGATTAGGGGTCTGGTTAAACAAAATATCAGATTTTACATTTAACACAAATTCCAAAAAAGTATAAGTTTTCCCTGTGCCTGTTTTTTTGTACAGCACATATGCATTATATACTGCGATCTGCATAATATAAAAGGCTACTTTTTTGTACCAAGTTCTAGTTTTTCTTTGAATTAGATATGGCTGCAGGCACCGGTCAGCTAAATCTACCCCCCCCCCATGTTTTTGTTGTACTCCACAATGCACTTTGGCTTTAGGATCTGTGCAGATCTTCCCTTCACAGACACTGGCACTGTAGCTTCATCGTGCATTGTGGAGAGCATGTACACATCTTTTTTATCAGTGTACCGAAGGGCCAGTAGCTCATTGTGGCGTAAAGCTGACGTTGTGCCCCTACTTTTTTTTCATGTCAGCTTCTGGGGGAAAACCTTTGCGATTTTTTCTTGTTGTGCCACAGGCCACGGTTTCAAAATAAGATAAAAATTGTAATAGCTCTGTGCTGGTGTAAAAATTATCAAGCCACAAATGGTACCCTTTATTTAGCAGGGGTAGTAGGAGATCCCACACAATTTTCCCACTTGTGCCAACCGAATCTGGGCAGCCAGGTGGATCCAAGTGGCTATCCTTTCCCTGGTAGATGCGAAATGCCCAGGTATACCCAGTACTGCATTCACAGGAGCTTATAAAATTTTACCCCATAGCGGGACCTCTTGGATGGTATATATTGCTTGAAAAGCAATCTCCCCTTAAATTTCATGAGGGACTCATCAATGCAAATGTCCTGCTCAGGTATGTAAACTTCTTTAAATTTTTGTGACAGGTGGCTTATCAGGGGCCTTAGTTTAT
This sequence comes from Bombina bombina, assembly GCF_027579735.1. Classification (NCBI taxonomy): domain Eukaryota; kingdom Metazoa; phylum Chordata; class Amphibia; order Anura; family Bombinatoridae; genus Bombina; species Bombina bombina. The sequence continues at coordinate 596,170,043 of NC_069499.1, read as the reverse complement.
ATAACCTGTCATGCAGGGGGTCATTTTTGGGGGGGCACTTGGTATTATCATTAAAATGGAGAAACCGCAGCAATTGTTCATATCTGTCCCTCTTCATAACCCCTGGAAAAAGAGGGGTAGCCAGGATGGGGTTCTGGCTCCAGTATGAACGAATGCTGGGTTTCTTCACAATCCCCATTATTAATGTCAGGGCCCAAAACTTTTTAATCTCTGGTATGTCAGTGGGGTGCCAGCTATTTTTTCTGACATACAGAGATTGGGGATTTTTGGACAGATACTGGCTGGCATATAAATTTGTTTGAGCAACTATATGCTCAAACATGGTATCTGTCAGAATCAGGGACATATAGTTTATTGGCTCACATACTGGAACATCACTTGTGATGCCAGGAGTCTCAGTAAATTCTGGCATTTCTGGGGCAGTTAAATTTGGGGGTATCCAATTTTGGTCATTTGTGCAACGCCTCCTTTTAGGTGGCGGGCAGGGAGCACCAGCATCAGATGTATCACTCAGGGGCTCTATATCTGATGCCGTAAGGGTTGCGCCGTCAGACAGAGCAGAGAGAGTTTCACTCCCTGAATCTGTGGCAAGAATGGCATAAGCCTCTTCAGCTGAATAGCGTGCCATAAGGGATTTTTTTTCAGTACAAATTACCACTTCACCCCCACCAATTCCCACTTCACCTTCCCCAAAATCCCACTAAACCACCCCAATTACCACCTCCCAATTACCACCCACCTATTACCACCCACCCTATTCCCTCATTCATATATATTTTTTTTTTTTATAAACTAAAAAAAAAAAAAAGGAACTGGGAAGGGTAGTGATTGGGAACAGCAGGGAAGGGGTTAATAATAACTAAAGATCCCCACAAATAAACTTTTGGGCACTGATCAAAGCCCTGACAGGCTGATCACTGTAATATTAGGCTGATCACAGTAGCAGCTCAGTGATCAGCAGCAAAAACAATATATATATATATATATATATATATATATATATATATATATTTGTAACCCCCACAAATAAACCCCCAACGCTTTTGATCAACACTGATCAAAGCCCTAACTGGATAACAAAGTTATATTAGGCTGATCACAGTAGCAGCTCTGTGATCAGCAGCAAAAATATATATATATATATATATATTGTATTATTTTTTTAAATATATTTTTTCCCCTCTCTAGCACTACAAACACTAAACTGTCTTCCTCTCTCACTCAGATCGCACTGAGAGCAGAGAGGAAGCGGATACACTTGTAACAGCCAATGATTCCACTCATTGGCTGCTACAGTGTTACAGGGGACAATCGATACACCCCCTCCATGCTTATTGGATCCTGGGGGAGTGCCAGAGGTGCTAGGCACATCCCCCAACCGGATCCACAACAAACAAAATATCGGAGGGGGCACAGGAGCTGAAAACCGTTATGCCGTTCTATTCCGTCATAACGGCTCTAAAGCCCAGTGTAATTATGACGGAATGGAACGGCATAACGGCGTTAAAAGGTTAAAAACAGTGAGGGCCTTATTAATACCACAATCTACAGAAAGGAGACAGCAACCAACACTCTCCTACACCATTCTAGTGCCCACTCACCTAGCACCATAAAAGCGATACCATATGGGGAGTTCTTGAGACTCCGCCGTAACTGTACAAATACTGAGATCTATATGACAGAAAGCATTTCTCTATCACAAAGGTTGATCTTGCGAGGGTACAGTAAGAAATCTGTAAAAAGAGCAAAATACAAGGCACTGAGAATATGTAGAGAAGAATTATTAGTCCCCAAAGACAAAGCAAAAGCAGAATCCTGTCCTAGACTAATAACTACATATAATCCCCAGATGACACATGTAACCAAAATCATAAATGACCACTGGAAAATTTTACAAAATGATGAAACCTTAAAACCCCTCATTGGAGATAAAGTATCCTTGGGGTACAAAAGACCCAATAACTTAAGAGATAAGCTGGTATCTAGTCATTTTGTTAGATCTACAAGGAAAAAAGATAGAGATCCGGGCATGTATCCTTGTGGCACTTGTTCGGCGTGTAAATACGTGTGGAAAATTAAAACTTTAACTGATAAAACAGGTAGAGTATACAGAATACCTTCCCATTTCTCATGCACAACGATAGGAGTAGTTTATGCACTCCATTGTTCATGCCAAATGTTCTATGTTGGCATGACAACCAGAGAGGTAAAAACACGTATTCTGGAATACTCCTACAATATAAAAAATGCACAAAGAGATTTAAATAATGGCAAAAAAATTACTTCTGTTGCCAAACATTTTTTACTTCAGCACAAAAGTTCTACTAAGGATTTGAAATTTACAGTAATTAAAAAAGCATCCCTTGGCATCAGGGGTGGTAATATTGAAAAAGTATTGCTAAAAATGGAATGCAGGTGGATTTACTCATTAAATGCAGTTAAACTGAACGGGATGAATGATTACAACAATTACTTTGTATTTCTATAGTACAATTAAAAATCAGACATTTATTATTTTATATAGTAATCATAAACAGTCATGTCTAAACTGTTTATTTCCTTTTTCTCTCTGAGGTTATAAGTATATTATCAAAAATTAAAACAAAATAATATCACAGACCATAAGTATTAAGAAAACTTTTTATTATTAAAAAGTAATCTGTGAATTTTTCCAAACTGAGTCATCCAACACTTTGAACTCTTCACATTCATACTATCACTATATGTCTTGCATAGTGGCTGCTTTGATGGCAGCAAGATTGATCTAACTTGATCCTAGAATCAAGCACTAATACAATATTATACAGTATACACTTAAATTAAAATTGTCTTCACCTTATTATAAATAATTAAGTACACGTACTTAAACACATGTATAAAGAAGTCACTTAAAATGGTTGTTCAATATTTAAAAAAAAAAAATTTGTTTCACATGTCACATTAATCCAGCAATATAGCACTTTATTATAAGTATACACTTAATAAATTAAACTTGTTTCAAGTTTAAAAATAATTGAGCAAATGTGGTTAAGCACATTTATTAAGAAGTCACTCAAAGTTATTCATTCTCTCTTTTTTCACATAATTATTATTATTTATTACAGCTTCTTAGATAGAAAGCAGCTGAAAATATTTTAGTCACTACACATAGATCCTCACATTTTTTGTTTTGGTTTTCCCCTTCACTTTTTTCTTTGTAACACTGTAAATGTCCATGAACTACTAGATAAATAAATTCATATTTTGTGTCAGATGACATGTCTGCAGATTTAGTCTTACAGTTCAACATACACTGCTTTAATAAATTATACAATCCTTTTATTAACAGGGATATAATTTTTACAATAAACTAACATAAAATATTTTGTCTCATTTAATAACTCTACTCCGTATTAGTATAAAATCTATAGTACGAATATATACATTATATGTGGAGTATAATCCTATTACTACAATATAAATTCATCTTAATACTCTAAAGCACAAAAAAGAAATACCAAAATGTTGATCTTTATTGTTTAATAGTCAATGATTGAACTATCATTAAAACAACAAATGTAGTTTTTTGATCGTTGATGATTCATGCATATACATTCATGTACAGTAATTTCGAGTCAGATCGTTTATAAAGATTAGACCGTAATCACTCTCTTCTTTTTATTCTCATCCATCCTGCCTCTCTCAGTATCGAATGGCATCTGTAAGGTTCAATAGATTAACATGCTTACTATGGTATACTTGTTCATCCACATCGCACAAACTCTTGTGTATACTTGGATCTTTATTTACATGATCCTCCAATCAAACTCGTCCAATAACACACACCCATAAATAATATGACACACAGGTTTAGGATTGGTTCTATATCGATCTCAATGCAACTGTCAGAAACACACCCCTTACTTGATAATGAATACTTTGTGCTTAGGACCGTGACGCAATGATTGGCAGTTTGATTAGCCAATCCTGTGTAGACTCCCGGTACAACCTCCCTTTATCCTAGTACAGTCTCTCTTTATCAGAGTCAGCAGGCATCTGCCCAGCTAGGTCCCTGGTCTTCTCTAGTGTGGGATCAGTCCCCTGGGCCTGCTGAAAATCCTGACTCTGACCAATTATTAGTGACTGTGCTGTTTAAGGCCCCCCACCTTCCTTATCAGTGTTCTCCCCGGGTCCTCGGGCTGAAGCACCCCCTGCTCCCTAATCTGTGCAGACTGCTGTCGGGTAACCACTGATACAGAGGGGCCCTCCCCCTCTGGCACTACTTCTACACACTTTTGGTACTTAGGGATGATTGGTTCACACACCAACAGAATGTCATTCTCATTCAGCTCTCTCTGTCAGTTCATCCTCCCATACTTTCACAGGGCCCTACAGACATGTCTGGTTCAGGTAAAGGCTGCGTCACACACCCTGCCCCCTCCCCTTCAGCACATATCTGGGCATAGTTACACATGGTCTCCTGTACATTAGGACCCCTATCTTGTTTACCTAGGTCACAGGTATCATGATCAGGTATATACTGTGACAATAATCTACCCAAATCAGTACCAAGCAATACATTTGTAGGAATATTATCTGACACTCCCACATCTCTTAACCCTCTTCCTGCTCCCCAATCTAGATATACTCGTGCCATAGGCACTGCAGGTTGTACCCCCCCAATCCCTTTTACTGCTAGAGTCTTTCCAGGGATAATGTCCTCCGAGCTCACTAGCTCTGGACGCACAATAGTCACTTCTGCACCCATGCCCCTGAGTCCCAATGTTACCTTATCTCCAACAGTCACAGGTTGTAGGTTCTCATTGGTACTTTCCTCTGGCCGGGTTACAAACAAAACCGAAGATGATAATCCTGAGGAGCGCCCTCGTCCTGCTGATGCTGAAGGTTTCTTCCTCTCTGGGCAGTTAGTGCTGATGTGACCCATTTTTTGACAAGCAAAACACTTGCGGGTATCTCCCTGCCCAGGTGCAGCACCCGCCCCTCCTTTCCCAGATGGAGCAGACACACTAGATAAAGGCACAGCAGGTTTTGTGAAGGGGGGTCGTGCAGCAGCTCCTTTCCAGGTGGATCCCCCCTTAGAAAAGGATTTTCTCCCATTCCCTGGTGACCTGTTGGCTGTGTAAAAATCAGCCAGCTCACCAGCTTCCAATGCTGTTATGGGTTTACAGTCCAAAACCCATTCTTGAACTTCTGCTGGGCACAGCTGCATAAATTGCTCATTCACAATCAAATCTTCCAGCTCCTCCATAGTGGCAACTTTTAATCCTCTGACCCACTGTTTAAAGGCTGTCATCAAGTTCCCAACAGCTGTAGTATAGCTCTCTGACAAACCTTTCTGCAGAGAACGGAATTTCTTCCTGTACACCTCAGAAGTAAGATTATACCTCCTCTGCAGTGAAGCTTTAATGGAATCATAGTCCTGATCAAACTCTGGGGGTATTTCAGCAAACGCCTCCAGTGCAGGACCTTTCAGGCCAGGGGTAAGGTACTTGGCCCACTGCTCCCTTGGCAACTGGAACTGTCTGCAAACTTTCTCAAAGCTACGCAGGAATACATCCACATCTTCATCTTTCTCCAGAGAGGGAAAATTCTCTGCACACACTCGGGGAGCAGGTGGGTCTCTAAGTTCACTAACAACAGGTGAGACTATCCCTCTCTCCAACCGTGCAAGCTGTAGCTGATACTCTCTCTCCGCCTGTAGTTCAGCAGCTTGTCTCTCAGCTGCCAGAGACGCCTGTCTCTCAGCCACAGCAGCCTGTTGTTCAGCTACCAGAGACTCTATCTCATAAAATTTTGTAATCAGTTCCATGCGCAAACTTGCATCCACTGAGCCCATATGTTTAAGAACAGTTTGCAAATAACAGTCCACTGGATCCCCAGATCCTGATGAATCGCTGCCCCCAGCTGCAGACATCTCTCATGAGACCTCAACTGGTGTGATTTGGCTGTTATCATATTCCCCAAGAGCTTGTATTAGTACCTCTTTGTTCTTTCCACGTGTTGGAATATCACGCTCCTGGCATAAGAGTGCCAACATTTCTTTACTCTGTTGCTCATATGCATCCATAGCAAAAATAAATAGAACAGAAAAACACAGAATAGGGAAGGGGACTGTTTGCAATGTGCGACTATATAATGTACTGAGTTTTAGCCGTTGGAAATTGTAAGAAACAATTTCTTTTAGTACCAGGATTTTCACACTAGTAAATCCACAAGCACTAAAATCGAATATTTTTTTTTTATCTATACCGCTGCCCACCAATTTGTGATGAACCAAGGTTATCCAACCCTGCGCCAGTCACTTATTTGGCACAGAAAGGGTTATCAGCCCCCTTTTTCTGTCACCAATAGGTCACAATCTAGCCACACCAGGCAAACTTGCGATTCAGTTTAGTGGGTGCAAGGATAAACCACACTCCCTAGTCTGTACTAGACGTAAGAGAAATGCCCAAAACTCCCTTTTAATGCCGCCCACACTAAACCAACAATCCTATAGCTCCAATACTGCCAGAACTTAATTATTAAAGGGAAAATCCTAAGAAAAAACCCAGACTTTACACATTAACTCTCTAAATACAATTTAGCAGAAAATAATCTAAATTAATATTCCAGTCTCTTTCAGCAACGTGGTTCAATTATTAGACAAAGGCCAAACTTAATAAAATAATTATTTATTATGCAAAAAATATTATGCACAATGCATTATTAATAAAAAGTTGTTACAAATAAAATTACACACGCAAACAGTGTTTTAAAATAAAAAGGAGAAAAACAGAATTGAATACTTTCCTAGTTTCAAGATTTGTGGCAGGGGCTGGCATGAAAATGATGGCTCCTTACTTCTGTAGAACAGCTCCCCTTGTAAGAATGACAATCTTATTGTTAAGAAATAAGATTCTTATACCTATTTTCCATAGATCAGGTTGCCTGACCACACCCTCTTGGGCGGGCTAAGAAACCCCCCTGTATTTATGACCTTCAATAGACTAATTTCTTGCCTCAAATTATACAATACATTATAATTTCTGCTAGGTAACTCCACTTCCATATATACCTATCAGGAATCTCCTAGTTTCATTGGGAGAATCAATTTGATACCAGATATGACAGATTTCTCTTAATTTAATGTCATAACAGTTTTAATCACATATATACATAATATACCAATGTCCTTTTAGTGACCTGGTCAGTTTTTGTGATTGAGGCCCTGTTTTGTGATCATGCATTCTATTGACAGCGTAAGCCATAAACTCTATCCTGTGTATCTCTGGAACTAAGAGCTTGAGTGGCTTTATGACTCAATGCATACACAATAACATTTGGTGGAGCTATTTATGAGGCTCCTGGCACTTCAAAGAAAACAAAAGTCACAATTCTTCTTGAAAAACAAATAACTGTTTTGAGTTCAAGCTACACACAATTAACCCCTTCTTAGCTAAATCCTGAGGTTTTCATGACATTTAACGTCAACAGAAAGTATAGCAAGGTCCTGTTAAGATTTAGTCTTATTACGCTTGTTAGGAGTTGAGTAAAAATTTAGTAATATTTTTTTTTTACAGCTATTGGCAGAGGGGTTTCTGTGCGTCATAAAGACGACTTGGTCCATAAGTACTAGAGGGACAAGAGTCTTTGAGTCTATGTGCTAAAATGGCTGTCAATAATTTGGAATCCAAGTTTAATATGGAGATTGGACGATATGAGTCCATTAACTCTTGGTCTTTGCCCTTTTTAGGTATTAGCATAATCGTAGAAGCAGAAAAGTAAGGGGATGGGGTCTTACCATCGGAAAAATAGTCATTAAAGAGATTCAATAAGGTAGGAGTTATTTCAGATTTTAGAATTTGATATAACTCACCAGGCAGTAGGTCAGGGCCCAGGGCTTTATCTAGTTTTAATCTATCTATTGCCTGGTGAATTTCTTCTTCTGAAATAGGCACGTTTAATATGTCTAACGCTTCAGGAGCCAACGTAGGCAGGGACATTGTCGGACAAAACTTACATTTATTATGGTTGTTTATATCTGGGGCCGAATACAATTGCTTAAAGTATTTAAAGAATTCCAAATTAATTGATTCAATATTAGTTATTCTAACTCCATCTCTGTTGATTGCCTTAATGCGCTTATAGGAATCCTGTTGTTTAACGCATTTAGCCAGAAATTTCCCAATCTTATTACCGTACCTATAGAATTTAGCTCTGGATCTAAACTCCTGAATTGAGGATTTCTGCATATTAATAATTTCCCATTCCTGCTTATCCTTAATATATTGATTCCAATTTAGTTGGTTGGGAGATGTTAGGCAAGTATTATATTTATTTTTAAGATAGTTCGAGGGTTCAATTTCCTTAACATGATATTTTTTCCTCAGACTAACAGTATATATTTTAATTTCCCCTCTAATGACAGCGTTAGCCGTTTCCCAAAAGATCTCTTTTTTATGACAGTATGAATTATTTTGTGTGACATATTCATGCCATATACCAATAAGCCATTTCTTAAAGTCAACATTATTAAATAGGAAACAGGAAAACTATAGCTCCTAGAAGGTTCGTAATTCATATCACCCCACATCAGTAAAATCCCCAATCTGCGCTTTGGGATTAAGTCCAAAAACGTTATCTGAAGCTAGAAAAAAATCAATAAGAGAAAAAGATTTATACTGTTTGGATTCACATGAAAAAGCACTGCTATTTGGATTATAAAATCACCATACGTCCTTAATCTTAAATGTACTACAGAAAGATTTTAGAAGTCTAGCAGTTTTTTTTTACTTGCTCTTACCCCATGACTGTTCATTTTTGGAATCTATCAATATTATTTAACACCATGTTGAAGTCACCCGCAACAATTAAGTTAGAGTTTGCATAATCAAACAGTTTCTTTTTCAATTGTCACCAGAAGTTCTCATCAACATTATTAGGTCCATATACATTACACAAAGTAATTGAGCGTTTTCCAACACTTATTTTGAAAATAATAAAACATTCCCTGGGGTCTAATTGCTGAAATGTAATTTGATATTCTAGTCCTGCTTAAAAAGAATTGCTACTCCCCGTTTACGCGAAGAACAGGGTGTAGCAATAACTTTACCTACCCAATTTTTTTTAAGTTTTTTATTCTCAACATCTGAAAGGTGGGTCTCCTGCAAAAAAGCTATATCTGCCATATTTTTCTTAAGCTGTGCTATAATCTGTTTCCTTTTCATTGGACTCGTAATGCCCCCTACGTTCCAAGAAATAATTTTTAACTTGGTCATTTCAAGTTATTAACCATAAATATATATCTGGAGATAAAGAGAGAGAGAGAAAAAAAAGCCTCCAGCCCCAGATAATAGAGAGAAGGGGGAAAAAAAAGAAAAAAGCATTTGTAATCAAACCTACAAAATATTATATATGTATACATAAATCACTCAGGAAATTAGAAATTTACACACAAAAAAAGGATTCAAATCACCTATCAAATTTTATCAGTAAATATTCTTACATCTTGAGGAGTTCCTAAAGTAATTATTTCATTTTCAAGGTAAACTTTAATTTTAGCTGGATAAATCAGTCTTACAGAAACTCCTAAATGAATCAATGTAGTATAATAAGGTGCCATTTCTTTACGTTTTGCAGCCATCTGCACTGAGAAATCCTGGAACAGAAGTATTTGATTGTGGTCATCTTCTACATTTTGCATTTTCCTATATGGATATTGGCTTTGTCCTTAAATTTTAGATATTTGATCATAACAGGTCTCTTTTGGAGACTAGGTTTTTCAGATTACCAATTCTATGGGCGCTTTCAATTGGGGTAAGACTATGGAGGCAAAATATACCAAATCCTGGTAAACAGGACTCTCTGGAAGACCAACCACTTTTAAGTTAGAGCGTGACCTGTCTTCTAAATCTTCAAGTTTATCACTAAGTTCAAATGTTTTATTTGTGTGTGCCTGTATAGTTTGGTCTTGCTTAATCGAGAAGTCTTCAATATACGAAATTCTAGTCTCAGCCTCAGATAGTCTAGAAGTAAAGTTTTTCATATCAAAAGATATTGAAGACAGCTCGATTTTAATTTGATCAAATTGAGTGAGTAGTACCTGTGCCACTTGCTATGAAATCTCAACAATGTCAGAGTTGCTGATACTGATACTATTAACTTCCATTCTGACATCAGAGCTAGGTTCGAGACTATTCCTAGGCTTCCTGTCCTTGCTTTTAGCTGGCATTGCTTGTGCTTTGGGTGAAATATATCTTTCCATATATGTGAATTAATATAGAGTGCCTAAATTCGACATATAATATCGTGAGAAAAAAATAAATGAGAGAAAGAAAGAGAAAAAGAGAAAAAAAGAGAAGAGAGAAAGAAAGAGAGAGAAAGAAAGAGAAAAAGAGAGAGAAAGAGAAAAAGAGAGAGAAAGAAAGAGAAAAAGAGAGAGAGAGAAAGAGAGAAAAAGAGAGAGAAAGAGAAAGAAAGAAAGAAAGAAAGAAAAAAAGAGAAAGAGAGAGAGAAAAAGAGAAAGAAAGAAAGAAAGAGAAAGAAAGAAAGAGAAAAAGAGACAGAAAAAAAGACAGAGAAAGAGAGAAAGAGAGAGAGAGAGAGAGAGAGAGAGAGAGAGAGAGAGAGAGAGAGAGAGAGAGAGAGAGAGAGAAAATGAGAGAGAGAATCTGTATGTTCCTAAAGTGAAACAAGTGTGTGTAATAGTGGGAGAAAAAAAGAAAGAGAAAAGGGAAAAGGGAGTACAAAACAAGACCTGTGACTGTAAGGGAAAAAAACCCTATAAATAAGGCAATCCAGTACAAACTAAATTCAGATAGCTCAGCTCTATATTCTATATTACAGAATCAGCTATAGAATTGAATAGAACTTGTATAGAGACTTATAATATGTAACACTCCCAGTGAATGACACTCCCAGTGAATGAAGCTATTAAAATATTAAGCAGTATAATTAGGCAACACAATCTTAAAAGTGATATCACGCCTGCTTTTATAGTTTTGAGGTAACAGACACAGAAAGTAGGCGCTTTACATATTTGACCTCTTCAAAAAAGATAGAGAGGTAAGTACCAAAGCAAGCTCAAGAATATTAGATACGGAACTCTATTAACCCAAAAACCAAAGATACTAAGTAATCCCTTATTCAATGTAGCAAATAAATAATTGTAAATAGACCTCTTCTGTTAACAGATATTTAAACAGTATATTTAGGCAACAATCTTAAAAGTGGTATAACACCTACGTTTATAGTTTTAGAGTAGTAGACACAGAGAAAAGGCACTATATATATTTAGCCTTTTCGAGTAAGGAAATAAGTGCCAGGGCAAACTCAGGGATATTAGATACTATTCAAGAGCTTTATTATCCTGCAGTCAAAAATACTAAATAATCAGTTATTCAATATAACAAATTAAATAATTGCAGGATTGTAAACCATATTATGCAGGACTATGTATATATTTAGTTAACTCTAATTAGCAAATAGGATCTTAATGACTTAACCACAGATTAGTAGACTTAAGGCTAGTTATTATACCCTTTTAGCAGTTTTAAATGTGAGCACAAGACCTCTTATTCAGAGATACAAAGGCTACTAAATAGACATCGAAATGTAAATAGCCAATTTATCCCCTTTAGTATGACAATATATCAGAGTCCTGATTTTGCATGTATATATGTACGGGTTATAAGTTTGAAAAAAAAACTTCCAGAATATATAGTCTCTGATCGCAGCCAAAGAGTCACACAAGAAACAGAGAGTCGCTCAGCATCCAAGCAGATCCACTTGTACTGCGTGGTATATGCAGGCTAAATGAGATTTTAACCCTTTAGTTTATGCAGTCAGAAGCAGAGCCAAAATCCTCTAGCCTTGAACAAGGATACCCCGCATATAAACATATCCCTTCAAGAAGAAAAAAATTAATAACAGTGGGGTGAAGATGATCAGCTCTAGCTGTAACATCCAGTGCAATACTGAACAAGCCGAAGCTTCAGAGCCGCTCGGCTGACTCACTCAATCCCGGTCAGCTGCTTACAGCGATCACGCCCCTGTAGTGGATAGGGGGAAAAAACACCCTTGGTGCAGATTACCCAGACCAATGTCGGACAAACAACAAATAGCTGAGGGTTTATACTCAAACGGGTTTGCACAATCAGACCTTATACAATATATCAATGTTATTATTATCAAGATATGTCAGATATAGTTTATATGTTACATTTATATGTATATGTATATTGTTCACTATTTTTTGTTCTATGTCTAAAGATCTTTGTGAACAAAATTTATATCTTGTCAGTCCCACAACCCACGTCACAGCAAATCCTTTAATTTAATTAGCACATATGTGTAATGTGGGCGTGCAATGTTTGTCCATATTTGATTGGTTAGTATAGCTCTTTTAAGACAGCAAGGTAGTTCACAAATTTATGTAGCCTGATGAAACGGCATTGTAGCCGAGAAACACGTAGCGAACATTTTAAAGTTTTTAATAAAAGTTTTATATTTGTTCTACCTTGCTTGGACATATTAACCTCACATAAGCTCTTAAGTATAGTAACCACCATTTTTGCCTTCACCTACCCCAATTGGAATAACGAGCTTTAGAGTTTTTGTATCTCCCTGGAGCAGTGTTGTTTCCAAATATAGCAGGTAGCCCTGAACATTGATCCAGCATTTTGGGGAACAGCTGTTTTATCTAAAGGGAGTCAGCCGAACGGCTCATAAAGTTTCGGTCCGCTTGATATTGCGCTGATTGTGCAAACCCGTTTGTGAGTATAAACCCTCAGCTATTTGTTGTTTGTCCGACATTGGTCGGGGTAATCTGCACCAAGGGTGTTTTTTCCTCCTATCCACTACAGGGGCGTGATCGCTGTAAGCAGCTGACCGGGATTGAGTGAGTCAGCCGAGCGGCTCTGAAGCTTCGGCTTGTTCAGTATTGCACTGGATGTGCAAACACACTTGTGAGTACCGAGTTTGTAATACAGTGGATGAGCTTGCATTTCTTTAGGTTTTTCTGCACCAGAGCGCCTCATCTTTGTCTTTTCAGGACGAGGGATACTGTCATCACTTATTGTGGAGAGAGCCGCTATCCGTTTGGAGTTTTTTGGACCACCATTTTGTGACATCATTGGCACCTATGGACATTTGATTACACACCACTGTGTTTAAGTATACATATTTACATATATTATACACTCGTTGTCATTTTGGAAATTATATGTGTTTATACTTGCGGTTAATGTGGTAACCATTTGTAAGGAATTAGTTATACCACATGTGAGGGTAACACCATTACCATCAATATCTTTGTATTCGAATTTGTTGATTATTATCATATAACAATATCAATATCTTTTTATTCGAATTTGAATATTATCATACAACATACTATTATTTTCATAATAGTTCTATAGTATTACATCATATTAGAATTCTAATATCTCATAAGGAGTAGCATGGAATAGGCGCACCTCTTTCTTTTTTGGACATACAATCACTTTGTGCAGTCCTATCTTTTCTGTCTTAATAAACCCTGTCTAATTTAGGGATCTTAGGTTCCTCTAGGCGTTTATCCTCTGGAACCTCTAGGGTAGACAGAACCTCATATACTAAAAAACACAGATGCTTAATTTTGAATATAAAGGAGGGTTCTTCCGCTGAAGGAGGTTTAGAAACTGAAGTCTCAGACTCAGAAAGTTCACCCTCTGAAGCTACAGAGGTTAACTCATCATCAGATAGCTGGGACATAGTAGCTAAATCTGACAAATATTTAGGTGACTCTCGGTCAGGAGAACTGTGTTTAACCTTTCTCTTACGTTTGCTAGAGGAAGGTAAGGCACTCAGGGCCTCAGAAACCGGCGATTGTAACTGCGCGGTAAAGCCCGCCGGAAAAAAGCCCCCTCAAGATGGAGGATTAGTTGAGCCACGGGGAACTGAATGTGGAGCAGGTAGTGTAGAAAGGGTAGTGATCTCACAGGATTCAGAGTCCTCCATAGCTAAGATATATCCACAGAAGCACAGACAAAAAAGAAACGCTTTTATTCAAAAAAAGGCATCTTTATAATCCCTATGGCTGGGGCACTCACCACCTCAAAGACCCAAACAGCTAACAGTGAAAACGCTCTCCTTAGGAGTGATGTCCGCAGCAGGATCGTAGAAAAATTAAAAGACCGCACCCGGTCACATGGTGCGTAGGACAGGACTTCCCCTGTTATGAAAAAGGTGCTAAGGTATTATGAGCTGCACAAAACTCAAAAACAAAAGTTTGTTTCAAGTCAAAAGCACACAGTCTATGAGCCCAAAAAACTCTCACATTAAAGCAGTTATAATAACCCCTAGCTGTTCAAATAATCTCCCTGAAGGAGATATTAACCCTTGATCCTATCGAGGTATAAAGGAGCCACACTGTGACCTGTATAGCAAAAGTGAATATATAAAAACGGTCTTACCCTCCAGGATCCATGCTGTGGAACAGGCACAGCCTCTCAAGTGTGACAGTCTTGCAGCGACACTCTGACATGGACTTGAGTGTGTAACAGCAAGCAGTGAAACTTGTCAACACTGATTGCTCAGGAGCTGCTAGGTGCCAGTCTGGAAGAGTTCGCAGAAAAACTTTCCCTGCATCTCCAGACTCTAACTACCATCCATACTCTCACTGAGAAGTTGACATGATTACTTAAAACTCCAGTCCTTTCTTGAAGGGAACATACCCATTACAGGACTATCCAAATCTTCTGACACTTCTCTGCCACTTCCTATAGTGACGAAAGGCAAAGAATAACTGGGGGACAGGGGAAGTGGAAGGGATATTTAAGCCTTTAGCTGAGGTGTCTTTGCCTCCTCCTGGTGGCCAGGTGTTGTATTTTCCAACAGTAAGGAATGAAGTCGTGGACTCTCCCTGCCTTATGGAAGGAAAGTCAAGTACTCAGAGGATAACATAAAAGGAATACTAAGGCACTAGCCACATATTTTTAGCAGTAAGGAAAAACATTATATTCAGACATCTCATCATTACCATCTAAATAAAAGCTATTCAACCATGGGTTACAATTGAATCTCCTATCCTGAGAGATCATAATGTTGGTATGCTGTGCTTGATGCCCCAATCGTCTCTCAATCCTCTCTAACAAAAGTATGTCCTTTATACAATCATATTTTTAAAACATGGGATTCTCTTATTGGATTTGACTTGGGGATCTCTTCTCTGTATTCCCCAATGTCTCTGATATCTTACTGGGATTACTTTGCTCTCGTCATCGCACCAATCTTGAGTCCAAACAAACAGAATAACCCCGTCACTTTCTTTTCAATTATTCCTTTCTTGTACTCTTAATCTCATTATCTTCCCATTATTTCCAACTAATCCCTGTCTTTCTACTTCTTCTGGACAAAGGTTACTTACATTTTATTATCATCCTGAAATTGCATCCTATTTCCTGTACTCTTCTACATTACAGGGAGTGCAGAATTATTAGGCAAGTTGTATTTTTGAGGATTCATTTTATTATTGAACAACAACCATGTTCTCAATGAACCCAAAAAACTCATTAATATCAAAGCTGAATATTTTTGGAAGTAGTTTTTAGTTTGTTTTTAGTTATAGCTATTTTAGGGGGATATCTGTCTGTGCAGGTGACTATTACTGTGCATAATTATTAGGCAACTTAACAAAAAACAAATATATACCCATTTCAATTATTTATTTTTACCAGTGAAACCAATATAACATCTCAACATTCACAAATATACATTTCTGACATTCAAAAACAAAACAAAAACAAATCAGTGACCAATATAGCCACCTTTCTTTGCAAGGACACTCAAAAGCCTGCCATCCATGGATTCTGTCAGTGTTTTGATCTGTTCACCATCAACATTGCGTGCAGCAGCAACCACAGCCTCCCAGACACTGTTCAGAGAGGTGTACTGTTTTCCCTCCTTGTAAATCTCACATTTGATGATGGACCACAGGTTCTCAATGGGGTTCAGATCAGGTGAACAAGGAGGCCATGTAATTAGATTTTCTTCTTTTATACCCTTTCTTGCTGTGGAGTACTTGGACGCGTGTGATGGAGCATTGTCCTGCATGAAAATCATGTTTTTCTTGAAGGATGCAGACTCTTCCTGTACCACTGCTTGAAGAAGGTGTCTTCCAGAAACTGGCAGTAGGACTGGGAGTTGAGCTTGACTCCATCCTCAACCCGAAAAGGCCCCACAAGCTCATCTTTATGATACCACCCCAAACCAGTACTCCACCTCCACCTTGCTGGCGTCTGAGTCGGACTGGAGCTCTCTGCCCTTTACCAATCCAGCCACGGACCCATCCATCTGGCCCATCAAGACTCACTCTCATTTCATCAGTCCATAAAACCTTAGAAAAATCAGTCTTGAGATATTTCTTGGCCCAGTCTTGACGTTTCAGCTTGTGTGTCTTGTTCAGTGGTGGTCGTCTTTCAGCCTTTCTTACCTTGGCCATGTCTCTGAGTATTGCACACCTTGTGCTTTTGGGCACTCCAGTGATGTTGCAGCTCTGAAATATGGCCAAACTGGTGGCAAGTGGCATCTTGGCAGCTGCACGCTTGACTTTTCTCAGTTCATGGGCAGTTATTTTGCGCCTTGGTTTTTCCACACGCTTCTTGCGACCCTGTTGACTATTTTGAATGAAACGCTTGATTGTTCGATGATCACGCTTCAGAAGCTTTGCAATTTTAAGAGTGCTGCATCCCTCTGCAAGATATCTCACTATTTTTGACTTTTCTGAGCCTGTCAAGTCCTTCTTTTGACCCATTTTGCCAAAGGAAAGGAAGTTGCCTAATAATTATGCACACCTGATATAGGGTGTTGATGTCATTAGACCACACCCCTTCTCATTACAGAGATGCACATCACCTAATATGCTTAATTGGTAGTAGGCTTTCGAGCCTATACAGCTTGGAGTAAGACAACATGCATAAAGAGGATGATGTGGTCAAAATACTCATTTGCCTAATAATTCTGCACTCCCTGTATATTGTTGTTAATTAGTCCTCATTTCAGTAACCATAAGCAGTCAGTCTAAACTGCTCTCTTTAGTATTGTAGGGCAAATGTGTATTTCTGAACACAGAAAGAAATGCTCTACTTCCTCTATATTCACATTTCCGTTATGTGGATAATTTCAAGTTAAAACTTGTACATTATGCTGAAATATGCTTCACATGTACAATTTTGGAACCACTATTCTCCTGTTTCCAGTGCAGAAATCTGTGCACTACATGTTTTTCGGTGAAAAACAAACAAACCAAGAACTGAATCTTACCCACTCATTTTACAAACACGAATATGATAAAAACACAGACACATAACATAACTAAATACATAACTGAGTAACTAATCACTGATTGCCAAATGTAACGGACACTCTGTATATCACTATTAATTTACACCCAGTTTTGAATCCAGCTCACATACACATTGGTGACTGTGAACCCACTACAGAACCAAACACATACACTGCATGTGTGCCACTTCACAATGTTTGTGCAAGATGCAGTATTGCATGTAAACAATGTAAATGTTTATGCAAAACCAACATACAAAGCACACAACCAGAGCTAGTCATCAGAACCAACTTAGTTCTGATCTATAGCTTATGTCTGTGTGTATAAATATGCATCCCATATGGAACTTATTGTAGAAGTCAGTGCTGTCCACCACCTGTTTTTCCCATACTCCATCATCAGCTATTGCTTTTCAAACAGGGAATGACAACAAAGAATTATGTTCAGTGGCAGGAGGGCTGTGGAGTGGTCTGTAATGGCTCAAGGGTTGTATCAGATACAGACTTGAAAACAAAAGCAGGCACACCCTCCTTGAAACAGGAAGGGTGCCATGTATCAGAGTGAGATGAGAAGCTACAGAGGGTACCATGGTTAGGGTATACAGTGTTATGTCAGATTTGTGGTCATAACAGCGTGTGTAGTGTTTTCTTTTAGGATGGTGAGAGACCACAAGCCTTAAGGCGTGGGATTGAATTCCTGCCACTAGGAGGAGGCAAAGAACCCCAAACCAAATAAGCTTTTAAGCACTCCCATCTCCCTCTACTACTCAGTTTAACGTATAGTAGTGCAGAGGAAAGGAACAGATAGGTAGGAAAGACAAAGCAGGGGATCAAGAGTTGCAAATAAACAATTGCTGCCAGAAATAAAATAAAAATGGGTGGGGTCTTGTGGATTCTCACCAACCTGAAAGAAAAGAATTGATCAGGTAAGCATACATTTTGTTTTCTTTCATATGATGGTGAAAGTCCAAAAGCCTTAATGTGTGGGATTTAATACCCAAGCTGTGGAGTCCACAATAAGGAAAGGGTGGGACAAAGTAAAAGGCAGTTCCTATTTGCCAGACACTATAGTTTAAAGAACTTTCCAGCCAAAAAAAAAACAAACAAACAAAAACCCTTCTGAGGTAGCACAAACATCAAAAGATGAAATATAACAAAAGAGAAGAAAAACAGGTTTCATCTGTGCAAAACTAACTATTCCAAGAAGACCGATTACCGAGGGCACAGAAAGTAGAAACATCTTCCCAGAGGCAGAACTTTTTTTCATTTTCTGCAATGAGAATTTTTTTGTGAATTTTTTTCTGCAGTGTCTCTAAGGAGCAGGTATTGCTGTGTTTGTTGCCCTCAGTGTGCATAAGTACAGGTTCATGTACAGCCTCGCTGATGTCTGCTGTACGTTCCCACTGTGTCAGTCTGCCTGGGAACCTGCTCTACTGTACTGCTGGGGTCTATATGCTTATTCTGGAGGGACTGCTGCTCCATGCTTATACTGCTGATGTATAATATATGCTTCCTAAAGGATGCCACTTAGAAATTAGTATATATAAATATATATATTTAAGCAAGAAGAGTATATTAGCAATTCCTATCCAGCACTAACTAATCCCTAAAAGTATGTGGATATATTGCCTTAGCACTAAGGACCTTCAACATAACAATATATTCTTCAAGAACCTAACAATGCATAATGCATAAATACACTGCAAGAAAGGGAGCATAAAATAAAGCATTTATTGGAGCTACGTAACTCCAATAAATGCTTTATTTTATGCTCCCTTTCTTGCAGTGTATTTATGCATTATGCATTGTTAGGTTCTTGAAGAATATATTGTTATGTTGAAGGTCCTTAGTGCTAAGGCAATATATCCACATACTTTTAGGGATTAGTTAGTGCTGGATAGGAATTGCTGATATACTCTTCTTGCTTAAATTCAATTTGGCTTTTTCTCCTGCACCAATGGTCTATAAACTATTTAAATTCAGGTCATTGTTACTAGCCTTTTTATAGGTAACACTGGAAGTTGCACCCTAATAGAATAAATAAATAAATAAATATATATACACATACACACTGTATATTATTTATTTATTTATTTATTTATTACAACTTTAGAGTTGATTTCAGTAAAGAGAACTAAAAAAAACACACTGTAAGAACAAATAATATAATACACACCCATTTAAAAACAATTGTGTTATACATGACAAAGGCTGAAGCTTTTACCAAATGAGTTAAAGGGATATTCACAGTATTCTGAAAAAAAAGCTTGGTAAGGGTCCACAACCCCATTTTTCCAATACTGTGCATATCCAATTAACTTATTTGGTAAAGTTTCAGCTTCTGTGATCTCTACACACACACACACACAACATATACACACCATATACACACACACAACATACACCATATACACACACAACACATATACACACACAATATATATATATATATATATATATATATATATACACACACATACACACACACACAGTATATATATATACACATACAACATATACACACACACGATATACACGCACACAACATATACACACACACACACACCATATACACACACACACATTTATTAAAGAAAAGAAAAAAATCAGTCTGCTAAATATTTTGGTTGGCTCCCAGACTCCTAGAATACATTTTTTAAGCCCTGACTTACCTTTTCTGCAATGTGCTGTTACCCTGTACCGCACTGGAGTTCAGGAAGTGGGAGGAAATGCAAGAGAGGAACGTAGTAAATATTTATATTGAGATAGAACGGAACAGTGACACCTGCAAGTAGAAATTAAAAGTGCAGGCAAAAAAATTATTTCCACTGCCGTTCTTTCTGCAGAGACTCTTCTGCCTTGGGGCTTATCAATTGGAAAAACTATGATACAAATACATATAGGTTTTTTTTTCCTGTTTAAGGATAAAATAATGAAATAATACATTTGATTTCTGTCTGAAATTCATAGTAGCCTACGGTAAGAGTAAGGCTCAAGATAAAAAAAACTCAACATCTATGATAAGGCTCAAGATAAAAAAACTCAACATCTATGATACGTATATGATCAAAGGAGGGATCATGCAGGACAGAAAGAACTAAACTTAGGTTCTATGGAAGGAAAAAAGGTTTTACCACCAATCTAATGCTTCCAAAGCCTGCCAAACGCCTGTACATCTTAAAACTAGAGTAATCTTTCAAGAATAAACCCAAAAGATTCAATATTTGACCCTGAAACTAGCTAAAAAACTAACCAATCCATCCTGAAGGAATAGAAGGATTTAAAGAAATTTAAAGAATACTAACTGAATCCGCAGGATTCATACCGGAAATAATGTATACCTTCTATATGAACTACATATTCCTAGTTTCCAGACGTCTAGCGTGCATAGAAAGAGAAACACTGTATCAGAGAAAAGTCTAAACATGAAAATAAGTGAGCCAATTCCATATTGAGGAGGAAATCAGAAAGATTTAAGCATTCCTCAAGATAACTTCAGCTGCAATAGTTGGCAGTAGAACAAATGGGGAAAAAAACCTCACTAAGGCCTCTATGAAATGATCCTTCAGGACTCTTGATTTTGCACAGAATAAAAAAAATCTGAAATTGGTGCAAGAAGCCATCAAAATCCTTTTGAGGAAGACCCCATCTGGATACAAGCAGATTGATGCCCTTTGATAAAAAAAAACACAATCCCTAGGGAATAGGGATTAGCAACTGACAGAACCCACTTTACAAGGCATTACTTTGAAATGAATTGCTGATAGGATACAAAGATTTTGCTCTACCCAGATTAGAATCTAAAACACTTTATTTAGAGTAAACAACTTCTAAATCCTGTTAGAAGGTTGATGTATGTCACAGCCGTAAAATTGACCGAGAGAAAAATGAATGTACCTCATGTTTCTGACTGAAGAGCCAAGAGATGTAAGATATGAATAGGCAACCACGCCTCCTAAGGAGACACTCTTAGCACTCTTGGAGCTCCAAAAACAGGAATCTGATACTAAGGACCAATTGTCTATCCATCATGATAGAGATTGACTTACAAAGGGATCTAGAACAATCTGTTAAACAAACAGAAAATAAACTTCTGTCCACTGCTCTAGCATAGATAGCTGAAGAGGACACAAGTAAAAACAAGCAAAAGTAACCGCGTCAAAAAGTTGCTACCATCAAAAGAAAAGCCTCAGAATATTTACAAACCTGTGTTGGTGAGAGAGAGAGAGTGAGAGAGAGAGAAACTGTGTTGGTATTGACCTGGGTCTTCAAGTTGCTTGTATTGAAGCTTTACCATTTAGCCATAGGTAGGCTATTGAGGCATTAAACTGTGCAAAGCTGTGGAGCTGGGGTACAAGGAACACTTTGATACATATATCTTACAGTATTTTCTTATAGGAAGGATAGAAGACTAAAAAGAGAAATCGCCAAACATAAAGATGGTGCCTGAAAAGGTATATCATGCTGAGATTCCTAGAGTCCTGATTATAGAAAACAAAGAGTATGATCCCAGATCTATGCGGGAGACAGATATCAACCCAAAACAAAGGGCAAAAAATGGAAAATTTGGACCTAAAAACAGTGCAACTAATAATGTTGTACTAAGGATATGAAGGATATGAAGGTACACATCATTCAATGCTATTATGGACTAGAATGATCTACAACAAGAAAGGCAGTAACAGCCCAAGGCCATAGGTCTTGCTATACTTGCTACTCTTAACAGCTGGATTATGGAAATATCCTGGAAAAAAATGAATTTAGGAGAAAATCTAAATTTAGATCATGAGATTTCTAAATGAAGAACTATCCCCTAAAGGAGTAGTAAAAGAGTAAGTGCAAAAAGGAGAAAATATAATCTCATAAACTAAACAAGTTAACTGGTATAAGATAACTATTTGTTGACATACATCAGAAATTGACTACTGATCATCAGAAAAAAAAACATAATCTCTAGACAAATTCAACTGACAGACAGAAGTACTGTCAAATCATCTCAGTAGAGAAAGTATGGCAAAATAAGGATGACAGATTCCCCAAAATGCATGAATGCAGACATGGCAGAAAGGGAAAAGGTTAAATCCTTATAAAGTAACCCAAAGGAAAACATGAAATCCTTTAGATAGAACTTTAGGAATTGCCTGTGCTGAGGAGTTTACCTTAACTACCACGTAGGAACCAATAAAGCAAAGCCGGATAATGGCTAATACTGGATGAAATAGGAAATCAGACAGCTCCTGCACAGGAAATTAGACTTTATATACATGGACTATCAGCAACTACATACACCTATGCATTTACAGTCACACTGTGTGTGGTGCTGCACAAGTGAGTGACTACGTCTAATTGCAAATTTTCTGCATATAGATACACTATAGCTTATATGATATTCAATGTACCTGTTGCACAACTAAATTAGTCATGTTGTGTATAAAACACGATGTGCAGACATATACATCTGTACAAATTATGATACACATGGTTCAATGATACAAATGTAAATACACCTATTTTGACAATAGAATAGCTACATCTGTGTACTTATGTATATAGAAAAAAACAAAAAGTGTGCACTGTAGCACAAGTAATAGCTATGTTCTGATAATACAGAATCTACATACACATACACTTATGCCAATATAAATACACTGTTTACACTGTTGACATGAAATTTGTGAAACATATTCTATAAAGTATCTGAATACACTTGTACACGGAGAATAGTTCTGTGTGTACTGTGCACGTTAGCCAAGATCTGAATATACAGAATCTGCATATACCGTACATAGACATGCATATCTTAATACACAGTGTACAATGATGTACATGAAATTAGCCATGTGTTATATATACAGTATCTGCATATACCGATACACATGTATATATTAATAGAATATGTTCATGTTTTACATGTAATTAGTCACAAACTGTCTTGACAGCAAGTGTATAAACATATACTTATGCATATTGATAAACTGTGCACACTGTAGTACATGAAATTAGTCATGTGCTGACTAACCAGTGTCTGCCTGTACATAGACTTTTGCATATATTAATACACTGTACAATGCTGCTCATGTAATTAGACATGATCTATTTATTCAATATCTGCACATACATACACATTCATATTTAGAAATTGAGTACAGTATAGTGTTGTGCCTGTGTATGCAAGAAATGAGAAATGGGCCTGTACATAAATGACTAGGCTGACTTAACTGGCACAGTTTTGCAGAGTACACATAAAAATTGAACAGTGGTATGATTAGTAGAACTCCCATCTAAGGAGTATGACAAGGAAACAGAGGGGACTGAAATGTTTGACTTCATAAATGTAATATCAAACTGTTTAAACACAATGAATGAAAACAGTTAAATAAATATAAATTCATCTTTTGCAATAAGTTTCAAGAAAAAGAAATTTGCATTAATACAAGAGTAGATACAATTTTCTACATGTAGACAACCAAGACTCTTTAATATTATTATTAGAAGCTCCTGTTGTCTTATAGAGTACTTAACCCCTTGAGCAGAAAGATCTTAGAAGAAATGGAATGAAAAGCTGTTTGTTTCCCCACTGCAGAGAAAATTCCCTCATTGAGAAAAAAAGGGCGCCAAAACTCATCGGGGAAAAATAAAATAAAAAAGTATAAGTAGAGTAAAAATAGAGCCACAACCAAAAAAAATTTACTTCCTGAGAGAAAGATTGCTGACCGTCGTCAACCGCTGACAAGCGCTAATGATTTTTAGCGACTGCTAGTTTCTTAAAGTGGTATACCTCAAACAATTAAAATGTTCTTAAAAAACAAAATTTATGCTTATCTGATAAATTTTTTTCTCTTGTGGTGTATCCAGTCCACGGGTTCATCCATTACTTGTGGGATATTCTCCTTCCCAACAGGAAGTTGCAAGAGGACACCCACATCAGAGCTGTCTATATAGCTCCTCCCCTAACTGCCACTCCCAGTCATTCGACCGAAGACAAGCAAGAAAAAAGGAGAAAATATAAGGTGCAGTGGTGACTGTAGTTTAAAAATAAAAAACACTTGCCTTAAAGTGACAGGGCGGGCTGTGGACTGGATACACTACAAGAGAAAGAAATTTATCAGGTAAGCATAAATTTAGTTTTCTCTTGTAAGGTGTATCCAGTCCACGGGTTCATCCATTACTTGTGGGATACCAAAGCCAAAGCTTTAGGACACGGATGAAGGGAGGGACAAGGCAGGAACTTAAACGGAAGGCACCACTGCCTGCAAGATCTTTCTCCCAAAAATAGTTTCTTAGGAAGCAAAAGTATCAAATTTGTAGAATTTAGAAAAAGTATGAAGCGAAGACCAAGTCGCCGCCTTACAAATCTGTTCAACAGAGGCCTCATTTTTAAAAGCCCATGTGGAAGCTACCGCTCTAGTGGAATGAGCTGTAATTCTTTCAGGAGGCTGCTGGCCAGCAGTCTCATAAGCTAAACGGATTATGCTTCTCAGCCAAAAAGAAAGAGAAGATGCTGAAGCCTTTTGGCCTCTCCTCTGTCCAGAGTAGACGACAAACAATGCAGATGTTTGACGAAAATCCTTAGTAGCTTGTAAATAAAACTTTAAAGCACGAACCACGTCAAGATTGTGTAATAGGAAGTTCCTTCTTTGAAGAAGGATTAGGACACAGTGACGGAGCAACAATCTCCTGATTGATATTCTTATTAGATACCACCTTAGGAAGAAAACCAGGTTTGGTACGCAAAACTACCTTATCTGCATGGAAGATCAGATAATGGGAATCACACTGTAAGGCAGATAGTCCTGAAACTCTTCGAGCCGAAGAGATAGCTACCAAAAACAGCACTTTCCAAGATAAAAGCTTGATATCTATCTATGGAATGCAGAGGTTCAAACGGAACCCCTTGAAGAACTTTAAGAACTAAATTTAAACTCCATGGCGGAACAACAGGTTTAAACACAGGCTTGATTCTAACTAAAGCCTGACAAAACGCCTGAACGTCTGGAACATCTGCCAGACGCTTGTGCAGAAGAATAGACAGAGCAGAAATCTGTCCCTTTAAGGAACTAGCTGACAATCCCATCTCCAATCCTTCTTGGAGAAAGGATAATATCCTAGGAATCCTGACTTTACTCCATGAGTAACCCTTGGATTCACACCAGTGAAGATATTTACACCATATCTTATGATAGATTTTCCTGGTGACAGGCTTTCGAGCCTGAATTAAGGTATCAATGACCGACTCGGAGAAACCACGTTTTGATAAAATCAAGCGTTCAATCTCCAAGCAGTCAGCCGCAGAGACATTAGATTTGGATGTTTGAATGGACCTTGGAGTAGAAGGTCCTGCCTCAGCGGCAGAGTCCATGGTGGAAAAGATAACATGTCCACCAGATCTGCATACCAAGTCCTGCGTGGCCACGCAGGTGCTATCAAAATCACAGAAGCTCTCTCCTGCTTGATCTTGGCAATCAGACGAGGGAGGAGAGGAAATGGTGGGAACACATAAGCCAGGCTGAAGGACCAGGGCACTGCTAGAGCATCTATCAGCGCTGCCTGGGGATCCCTTGACCTGGACCCGTAACAAGGAAGCTTGGCGTTCTGACGAGACACCATCAGATCCAGTTCTGGTTTGCCCCATAGTTGAATTAGCTGGGCAAATACCTCCGGATGGAGCTCCCACTCCCCCGGATGAAAAGTCTGCCGACTTAGAAAATCCGCCTCCCAGTTCTCTACTCCTGGGATATGGATAGCTGAGAGATGGCAAGAGTGAACCTCTGCCCATAGAATTATCTTTGAAACCTCCAACATTGCCAGGGAGCTTCTTGTTCCCCCCTGATGGTTGATATAGGCTACAGTTGTGATATTGTCCGACTGAAATCTGATGAACCTGACTGCAGCTAGTTGAGGCCAAGCCTGAAGAGCATTGAATATCGCTCTCAGTTCCAGAATGTTTATCGGAAGGAGGGCTTCCTCCTGAGTCCACGAACCCTGAGCCTTCAGGGAGTCCCAGACTGCGCCCCAGCCCAGAAGGCTGGCATCTGTCGTCACTATAGTCCAATCTGGCCTGCGGAAACTCATTCCCCTGGACAGATGGACCCGAGATAACCACCAGAGAAGAGAATCTCTGGTCTCTTTTATCCAGATTTAGCAGAGGGAACAAATCTGTGTAGTCCCCATTCCACTGATTGAGCATGCAAAGTTGCAGTGGTCTGAGATGCAGGCAGGCAAACGGAACTATGTCCATTGCCGCTACCATTAGGCAGATTACTTCCATACACTGAGTCACTGACGGCCGAGAAGTGGAATGAAGAGCACGGCAGGAAGTTAGAAGCTTTGATAATCTGACCTCTGTCCGTACGGGACTTGGCGATTTGAAAAGTCGACGCCTGTATCAGAATGTCATCTAGGTAAGGAGCCACCGCTATGCCCTGTGGCCTTAGAACCGCCAGTAGGGACCCTAGAACCTTCGTAAAGATTCTTGGTGCCGTGGCTAACCCGAAGGGAAGAGCCACAAACTGGTAATGCCTGTCTAAGAAGGCGAACCTGAGGAACTGATGATGATCTCTGTGAATTGGAATGTGGAGATAAGCATCCTTTAAGTCCACGGTAGTCATATATTGACCTTCCTGGATCATAGGAAGGATGGTTCGGATAGTCTCCATCTTGAAGGATGGGACCCTGAGAAATTTGTTTAGGATCTTGAGATCCAAGATTGGTCTTAAAGTTCCTTCTTTTTTGGGAACTATAAACAGATTTGAATAGAAACCCTGCCCCTGTTCCTCCCTTGGAACTGGGTGGATCACTCCCATAACCAGTAGGTCTTGAACACAACGTAAGAATGCCTCTCTCTTTATCTGGTTTACAGATAATTGTGAGAGATGAAATCTCCCCTTTGGAGACGAAGCTTTGAAGTCCAGAAGATATCCCTGAGAAACAATCTCTAATGCCCAGGGATCCTGGACGTTTCTTGCCCAAGCCTGGGCGAATAGAGAAAGTCTGCCCCTTACTAGATCCAGTCCTGGATCGGGGGCTACTCCTTCATGCTGTCTTAGAGGCAGCAGAAGGTTTTTTGGCCTGCTTCCCCTTGTTCCAAGCCTGGTTCGGTCTCCAGACTGGTTTGGACTGGGCAAAATTTCCCTCTTGTTTTGCATTAGAGGAAGCTGAAGCTGCGCCACTCTTGAAGTTTCGAAATGAACGAAAATTATTCTGTTTGGTCCTTAATTTATTGGACCTATCCTGAGGAAGGGCGTGACCTTTTCCTCCAGTAATATCAGAAATGATCTCCTTCAGGCCCGGCCCGAATAAGGTCCGTCCTTTGAAGGGGGTGTTAAGAAGCTTAGACTTTGAAGTAACGTCTGCTGACCAGGACTTAAGCCATAGCCCCCTGCACGCCAGAATGGCAAAACCTGAATTCTTAGCCGTTAGTTTGGTTAGATGAAAAACGGCGTCAGAAATAAAGGAATTAGCTAACTTGAGAGCTTTAATCCTGTCTAAAATATCATCTAACGGGGTCTCCACCTGTAGAGCCTCCTCAAGAGACTCGAACCAAAAAGCCGCTGCAGCAGTAACTGGGGCAATGCATGCAAGAGGCTGGAGAATAAAACCTTGATGGATAAAAATTTTCTTAAGGAGACCCTCCAATTTTTTATCCATAGGATCTAAGAAAGCACAACTGTCCTCGACGGGGATTGTTGTACGCTTAGCTAGGGTAGAAACAGCACCCTCCACCTTAGGAACCGTCTGCCACGAGTCCCGTATGGCGGCATCTATGGGAAACATCTTTTTAAAAGCAGGAGGGGGAGAGAACGGAACACCTGGTCTATCCCATTCCTTAGTAATAATTTCCGAGAACCTCTTAGGGACTGGAACGACATCAGTGTAAACAGGCACTGCAAAGTATTTATCCATTTTACACAGTTTCTCTGGAACTACAATGGGGTCACAGTCATCCAGAGTCGCTAAAACCTCCCTCAGCAATAAGCGGAGGTGTTCAAGCTTAAATTTAAAGGCTGTCATTTCAGAATCGGACTGAAGTAACGACTTCCCTGAATCTGAAATCTCACCCTCAGATAGCAACTCCCTTGCCGCGGCTTCGGAGCATTGTGAGGGTATATCGGACATAGCTACTAAAGCGTCAGAAAGCTCTGTATTTGTTCTAGCCCCAGAGCTGTCTCGCTTTCCTTGTAACCCTGGCAGTTTGGACAATACCTCTGTGAGGGTAACATTCATAACTGCCGCCATGTCCTGTAAGGTAAATGCATTGGACGCGCTAGATGTACTTGGCGTCACTTGAGCAGGAGTTAAAGGTTCTGACACGTGGGGAGAGCTAGATGGCATAACCTCCCTTTTGTCAGTCTGAGAAACCTCTGGTGATAAATCTTTAAATGCCATAATATGGTCTTTATAATTTATAGAAATTTCAGTACATTTGGTACACATTCTAAGAGGGGGTTCCACAATGGCTTCTAAACATATTGAACAAGGAGTTTCCTATATGTCAGACATATCACATAAACTGCAAAACAGTGTTAAAAAGTAGTAAACTTCGAAATTTTTACAGTGTGTATAAGGGACTAAAGCAGCATTGCACCCACTTGCAAATGGATGATTAACCCTTTAGGCCCCAAACCGGATTTGAAAAACGTTAAAAAACGTTAATAAACAGTTAAACACTTTGCCACAGCTCTGCTGTGGCTCCTACCTGCCATCAAATACGATTTAGGGAAGAAATAAGCCCTCTTTAGTGGTCCTCAGATGCCAGGGGACTCCTTCAGGGAAGCTGGATGTCTCAGTCTGAATAAGAACTGCGCATCTAGAGCGCGAAAATAGGCCCCTCCCACCATGCACTCGATGTCAGAGGGCCTTAAGAAAATACTCCTAGGAGTATCTGACTAGCCATGTGGAAACTAGACCCCAAAAAACCCCCGATTTATCACCCTCAGAGAAAAAACGTTCTTTCTATATAACATGTAAACGTTTTGTCACAAAGAAATATGAGCTTTAACATGAATATTATCCATATTTGTAAGCATGATCCCAGTTGTTGTTAAATCACTGCATCAGGCTTACCTCAATTATAAAAGGCTCTGTCAGCATTTTCTAGATCTTATCATCTCTCTAGAAATAAATATACTGAACATACCTCAAGGCAGGTAAACTGCAAACCGTTCCCCCAACTGAAGTCTTTCCCATACTCTTCAGTTATGCGTGAGAACAGCAATGGACCTTAGTTACAAACCGCTAAGATCATCAACCTCCAGGCAGATTCTTCTTCTAATTTCTGCCTAGGAGTAAAACAGTACGACGCCGGTACCGTTTAAAAATAACAAACTCTTGATTGAAGGTAAAAACTACACTAAGTCACCACATATCTCTTGATACTGCCTATCTTGTCGAGAGTTGCAAGAGAATGACTGGGAGTGGCAGTTAGGGGAGGAGCTATATAGACTGCTCTGCTGTGGGTGTCCTCTTGCAACTTCCTGTTGGGAAGGAGAATATCCCACAAGTAATGGATGAACCCGTGGACTGGATACACCTTACAAGAGAAACTATTTTTTAGCTGCTAAGGTGCATAAAAGGATCCTGAGAGCCCACATAACCCCATGCAATAAAGCATTTGATTGACAAATTGTTCCCAATACTGAAAAAAAACAAATAGCGTCTGAAGGTGTTACCTGAGTCCCCTGGCTATGCTATACAATTAATGTACCTACAAACAGCCTGTTGGCTATGTGAGAGGTGTTTGTTAACTTACCTGAGAGAAGCACCCCTCCATTGAGCTTACCAGTAAATCCAAACAGCTGTATCTAAAAGAGAGCCCATCTGATGCTGTGAAGTTAACAGCAGAGGATATGGAATAGAAGTACTATAATCCCACAAAAGGGGGCTACTGTGTTTATAACCTAATACTTCTGGATCCAATAAATTGATGTAGTATATCTAAGGGGTAATTGGTCTCACATAGGTCTGAGCATCCTTAAAATCTTCCAAAGTTTGCAATTAACAGAAGCATATCTATCTTCACCATCACTCCTGGGAGGCAAAGAACAAAACTGTGTAGTAATGGAAGGTGGGAGGGCTTAAAAGCTCTTTTGGTTTTGGATTCTTTGCATCTTGCTAGTGGCGGGAATTCAATCCCACACATTAAGGCTTGTGATCTCTCACCATCATATGTAAGAAAAGAGGTGGGAACTTGTGTGGAGTGCACACTCCTGCTGAGTGTTTGCATATCTGTCTCAGACAATAAAGTTTGTAAAATTGCAAGCACTTTTTGTTTCCTGTACAAGAACGCACACCTGGGCAGTGTTGCATATGTGCCCACAGGTATGTGTGCTACTGCTCCCGTGTCTTGATTGTGATCAGTAGGTGGCCACATTTCATGCATGTTTGGCTTGATAGCGCTGTATATCAGTGCATTTTTTGCTAATCTAGTAGTAAATCTATAAAAACAACATGACACAAGTGTAATACACACACATAATCTAGTATTAAAATGAATACACACTCTATACAACAGTATAATTTATACAACAGTATCATTGCTGCTTCTAACAGCGATTAAACACACACTTAGGTACCTGAGGTTGTACAGATAGGGCCAGTCCCCTCTTGTCAGAGATGATGATAGTAATTATTGATTTCAGGACTGTGGCAAAGAATGTATTAACGCCAAACACCAGAGCACACAGCTCCTTGGACAGAGAGCTTGCAATCTGGAAACTGAAAACAAGCAAAAATCGTTGGGTTAACATCATGGTTCCTAGTATGATAGATTAAAACAAAAGGTGGAATGTGCTTGGTGTTTACACTGACAGAAATAAATCTGGTTTTCTGAATACATCAGTTATTTAAAGAAAATACCCATAAGTCAGTTGTTCAGAATATTTATATAGCTTTGAGTTACCCTTAGCATATTTCTGACCTATATGTCATATCTAAGATGAACTGTTACACATTTTTGACACTGAAAGTGCTGTGTTAATTTATTTTAGTGATCTAAAAAAAATAAAAACAACAAGCATTTATAAGTAGCATTATACACGGTGTCACTAAAAACATTAACACCGAGATTACGAGTTTTGCGGTAACAGGGGTGAGTTGCTAATGAGCATTTTTTTCTCACCGCTCACTTAAGACAACGCTGGTATGACAAGTTTTAAACCCGGCGTTAGCCGCAAAAAGGTGAGCGTAGAGCAAAATTTTGCTCCACATCTCACCTCAATACCAGCGCTGCTTACGGTAGCGGTGAGCTGGCAAAACGTGCTTGTGCACGATTTCCCCATAGGAATCAATGGGGCAGAATCGGCTGAAAAAAAACCTAACACCTGCAAAAAAGCAGCGTTCAGCTTCTAAAGCAGCCCCATTGATTCCTATGGGGAAATAAAAGTTATGTCTACACCTAACACCCTAACATGAACCCCGAGTCTAAACACCCTTAATATTACACTTATTAACCCCTAATCTGCCGCCCCCAACATCGTCGCCACCTACATTATATTATTAACCCCTAATCTGCCCCCCCAACGTCGCCGCAACCTACCTACAATTAATAACCCCTAATCTGCCGCCCCCATCGTCGACGCTACTGTATTAAATTTATTAACCCCTAAACCTAAGTCTAACACCCCCCTAACTTAAATATAATTTAAATAAAACAAAATAAAATTACTACAATTAAATAAATTAATCCTATTTAAAACTAAATACTTACCTATAAAATAAACCCTAAGATGGCTACAATATAACTAATAGTTACATTGTAGCTATCTTAGGGTTTATTTTTATTTTACAGGCAAGTTTGTATTTATTTTAACTAGGTACAATAGTTATTAAATAGTTATTAACTATATAATAACTTCCTAGTTAAAATAAAGACAAATATACCTGTAAAATAAAACCTAAGTTACAATTACACCTAACACTACACTATCATTAAATAAATTACCTAAACTAACTACAATTAAATACAATTAAATTAAATAAACTAAAGTACAAAAAAAACCCCACTAAATTACAAAAAATAATAAAATAATTACAAGAATTTTAAACTAATTACACCTAATCTAATCCCCCTAATAAAATAAAAAAGCCCCCCAAAATAATAAAATTCCCTACCGTATACTAAATTACAAATAGCCCTTAAAAGGGCCATTTGCGGGGCATTGCCCCAAAGTAATCAGCTCTTTTACCTGTAAAAAAAAAAAAAAAAAGACAATACCCCCCCAACATTAAAACCCACCACCCACACACCCAACCCTATTCTAAAACCCACCCAATACCCCCTTAATAAAACCTAACACTACCCCCTTGAAGATCACCCTACCTTGAGCCGTCTTCACCCAGCTAGGCACAAGTGGTCCTCCATAGGGGCAGAAGTCTCCATCCGATCCGGGCAGAAGTCTTCATCCAGGCGGCATCTTCTATCTTCATCCATCCGGAGCGGGTCCATCTTGAAGCCAGCCGACACGGAGCATCCTCTTCTTCCGACGACTCCTGACGAATGAAGGTTCCTTTAAATTATGTCATCCAAGATGGCGTCCCTTGAATTCCGATTGGTTGATAGGATTCTATCAGCCAATCGGAATTAAGGTAGAAAAAATGTCCCTTAAAAGGGAAATTAAACCAAAAAAAATGCTTTGGTAATTCAGACAGAGAAAACTATTTTAAAAAAACTTTCCAATTTACTTCTATTATAAATGTGCAGTTTCCATGGTATTCTTTGTTGAAGAGCTACCTAGGTAGGTGCTTGGAGCACTGCATGACAGGAAATAGTGCTCCCATCTTGTACACTTGCATATGGATAACATTCTTGAAAAACTGCTGCCATATAGTGCTCCAGACATGTACATGCTCCTGAGCTTATATGACTGTTTTTCAACTAAAGATACCAAGAAAATGAAGAAAATGTGATAATAGAAGTAAATTAGAAAGTTGTTTAACATTGCATTCTCTATCTGAATTGTGAAAGAAAAATTTGGAATTTGGGGTTTCATGTCCCTTTAAGTTGAATCCCTCTTTAATAGTTCAAGCAACATAGCAACAACGCCCTGTGGATTTAACACAATTTTATTTCTCACCTTGATTTCTCATAAATTTTAAATGCACTGTATCAGGGTATCACAATTTAAATCACTAGTCAGTAAAACTTGATTTAAATCATGGTTTTCTACATATAGGTTTCATTTTTAGAATAATAACTTTTCAGATTATTTTTCCAGTTATATCAGAAAATTACCCATTTAGGGTTAGGTTATGAGTGAAGTTCAAATTAGCTCTCCCGCTTGCGTGTTAACTCTGCTAGACGGAGGCTTTTTGCGCGTGTTGGGTTGAGCTTGTATTACAAATTAAAAGTATATAGATTGCGTCCAAGTGTAAACCTGATGTGCGCAAAAAAATAAAAATAAATATATAAAATATATACTGTATAACGCGACTGCATTAACTGCTCCTATAGAAGTCAATTAAAAAAAAAAACAACCCATACTGTAAAATATGTACAGTAAATATACAACAAAACAAATACATACATCTATACACACGTACACACAAACACACTTATATATATATTATATTAGAGCTGCAACAACTAATCAGCATAATCGATAATAATCGATTATGAAAATAGTTGTCAACGAATCTAATAATCGATTAGTTGGTTTGCAATTAGTTGGTTTGTGCACAGCACCAGCTGCTTTACTCCAATGAGCTCCTGCACATGGTATTGTGTTTTATGGTTATGCCCTTAGCCTAAAGGACGTCTACAGACATTTTACTTTTCACTTTTTCAGGACACTATCAGGTTTTTTTAAAGCTTACAACTACCCCTGTCTTATGTGCAATCCAGAAAAAAAATAGGAGTCATCATTTGTATTGTTTATATTAAATCAAGTGATTTGGGACTGTGCTTTGCATGATATAGTGCCGAGCTTGTTATTTACACCTAGTCCTAGATTGATGGCATTTGTTATATGAATTGATGTCACTATTACCTGTTTGCACAATTTTTAGCGGATCGCTTCCTATTGCTGATTATTTGTACTCTATAGATAATTGTGTAAGGCTGTATCCTGTTACTGATATATAGTCTTTAGCCCTTTTGCCTTTTTTTGTTTTTTATATTTTTAATTAATCGGAATATGTACCAAATTCAACCTCTGTAAGTATATATCTGTTATTTTAAGAGTGGACTAGATATTCCCCCCCCCAACCTTATAGCTGGTTGTTAACCATTGCATATAGATATTCAAGATATTTTTATGTCAGATTGAAGACCAGGCTTACTTTGTTAACAGTTCCCTTGCATTGGTGGAGAGCTAACAAAAATAAATAGCCCACCTTGGTGGAATTGGCAAAACATCTCAGGCACCTCAACACCATCTGAGTGCCTCTTCTCTGCTGCAGGCAAAATAGCTTGCAAAAAAGAGAGCCAGCCTCAGCCAGGAGCATGTGGACATGGTGACATTTTTGCATTTCAATGCAAAAGTTTCTGAAAGAGTGAATAACAGAATGTTATAAACAGTGGTAGTTTACCTATTACTAGTTCCACCTCTTTTCACAGTTTGTGGATTTCTTTTGCTTAATTATAAAAATTTGTTCTGCTGCTTAAAAAAATTGGACCAATAGTTGTGTTAATGTAAAGTTGTAAAGTTTTAGTCTGAAGTTTATATTTCTAACACTCAGTATATGGATTTTACTTTAAATATAGGAAAAAATGATTGATTGATTTTTTATCCGATTAGTCGATTAATCAAAAAATAATCGATAATGAAAATAATTGTTAGTTGCAGCCCTATATATTATAAAAAAAAAAAAATATATATATATACACATACACACACACATACATATACATATTTAGACATGTGTATTTATGTATCTCTGTTAAAGCCCTTTGTCTGCCTTTTTTTTTTCAACCACCTGAGACCTATCTCTGAGCCCATATAACTTTTTAAGGCAATTTTGTTTTGCAATAATTGTTATCAGACAGTGTTATTAAGAGTATTTTTCAAGGTATTTTTTGACGTTTTTGTGCCACTTTTTGTCTCGCATTACAGTTAACCAGAGCTCTGAAGTCCCGCTAACCCGACGCAAGTTAAATGTGATTGCACTGAATCGAACGTGTTTACTTTCAGCTTGTAATAGTGCACTACTTCTGACGTGCACAAAGAGCCATGATATACCCCTTATCGCTCATGCGCAACATCGCTCCACTCGTAATCTAGCTAGAACTAGTATAGAACTAGTTATATACCATTAGAAATACATAGATAATTATTAGGAAGTGAACTGTTCAGTTTAATCATTCAAATTTAATCAACTTTTCAGCTGTATTGGAAGGAGACAAATAATCAATACCTTAATAATAACAATTTAAATTGTTTTATTTAAATGGGCATGAAAATCCAAAAAAAAATGTAATGATACAGACAGAGCATACAACTTTGAACAACTTTCCAAATTGCTTCTATTATCCAATTTGCTTCAACAGCTTAGCATCCTTTGTTGAAGAAGCAGCAATGCACTACTGGGAGCTAGCTGAATGCATTGGATGAACGAATAACATGGAGGCATATATGTGCAGCCACCAATCAGCAGCTCCTTAGTCTACTTAGGCATCCTTTTCAACAAAGGATATAAAAAAAACTAAGCAAATTAGAAAATAGAAGTAAATTGGAAAGTTGTTTAAAATCACGTTCTATCTGAATCATGGGGGAAAGAATGTCATGACTCTTTAACTAAAACAATAACATTATAGGCTTCACTTTAGTTTTTACTGATTGGCCCTTAAAATGATGATAAATCCAAAAGTTTAACAGGCTAGTATCACTAAAAAGCAAGGGGAGTTTCATAGATCAAATGTGTACAAAAGGGTGCTAAACTCACTGCTTCTGTGCCGTTGCACAGCGCTAAATTCAGCAGCTCTGGTTGCCCACGGCACAATGATCTTCTACCAAAGAGGTGCCGTTTGCACCACTAAACCAATAACGGTGCGTGCATACAGAAACCTGTTAGTTGACACGGACTGCTATTGGTTCAGAGGTGCAAACGTCACCGCTGAATTTAGCGCTGTGCAACGTTACAGAAAGGGCAAGTTTAGCACCCTTTTGTACACGTTTGCTCAATGAAAAAGTTTTATTTTAAATAGTAAACATACAAAGTCCAATATCAATAGTAAGTTACACATAAATATACAAAGTGTGACCCTAATTTGTGACACAGAAAATGTCAAAGCATAATCAGAATTTGTAAAATCGCAATCCTAAATACACTGCTGTATACAGAATCTAAATGCATTGAAATACAAAACAGAAAGTGAAAATCTTAAATTTAATAAAACTTAAAGTACATAATATAAAGTGTAAAGTAATAGAAAAAAAAAAACAAAGCGCAAAGTGTAAATGCAGCAGAATTCTCACGTCATGCAGTGCTATATTGCACTGGGCTTGTCTCTACTTCATTAGCACAATGTGCCTTTTTAGAATCTTGTGAAGGATCTTGCAGTGCTGGAGGATTATTTTATATCCTCTTGTCTAAGCGGAGAGCTTTAAATCATCATGCCCTTGGGGAGAGCCAATAGAATATGTATTAGCAGTGAGATTGCTGCAATATCTTCACTCTGCTTTGGTATAAAGAATACTCACATGGCAATGGGTACCAGGAATTGATAGGAGCCCCTGAACAGGACATACGCTATGTAGCAAACCCAGATATTGCTGGTGGTGTTCATAAGCAGAAGAAGCCCAGCCTGAAAAGCAGTAATTAGTCCGATGACAAACTCAGACCAAAAACTCCAGCGAATCTTCACATATCCTGCAGCAAACGAGGTAATGGCTCCTGGAGACCAGATACAAGTTTAAAAAAATAACATCTTATACCACACAAACACATTAATATGTGATATGCGCTAGTCACTTGCCAGTAGTACACAGTCATCATACATGGGCCTCTCTTATTTCCCAAGCCAAGGCCGACTTTATGAAATACTTCATGCCAAATCCTTTATTTATTAGCAGGCAAACCCCTAACTACCTTTAATTATGGCAAGCAAAACCCATAATTATACATCAGACTCATCCTTCTTTCAACACTAGACTTGAAACTAGACATGTGCACTTGTTGCTTTCGGGTAGCAATGCATGCCGAATATGTTTGCTGCCGGGGGCATTTGGATCTATTCGGAGTGAAAAGTGCAAAACACAAAGATCTTTGAAAATCAAGATCTTTGTGTGTTGCACTTTCACAAGAAGATAG
The DNA here is from genome assembly GCF_027579735.1 of Bombina bombina. Classification (NCBI taxonomy): domain Eukaryota; kingdom Metazoa; phylum Chordata; class Amphibia; order Anura; family Bombinatoridae; genus Bombina; species Bombina bombina. Next base: position 596,132,498 of record NC_069499.1, on the reverse strand, counting down.
ACTCCAAATAGAGCCGAATGCAGCTGGCAGCCGATATATTCAGCATTTGTTGCTACGTCTACTTGAAACTAGAATAGATACACTGACTTCCTATCTTGGATGCAAAAGAGAGAATATGACAAGTTTGTTGTTTCATTTAAAACGACATGAAATATCTTTTAATTACAAGAGTTTTAAAAACATTTTTTTAGTAAGTTAACATACCAACCGAATGTGAAAAATTTATGAATACATTACCACCTTGTTTTCTGCAGTTGTTTTTTCAACAGCTCTTTCCGCCACTTGCTTTTTTTGAAAGAGCTGACAATACATCTTCCTTACTTTATATTTTTTTTTTTTTTAAACCAAAAGTAGGCATTGTTTTTTTCAGTATTCTTTCTCATAACCTCTGCTGAAGCCAATTAGGAACATATAAAAGTGAGCTTCTACAGTATCTTAGTAGAAAGTAGCAGAGATAGGCTTGTCAACTGTGGAATATTCTTGTGGGAATTGGAAATCCCCAGTTTTCACCATTAAATTACAGGAAATGTGGAAAAAATAAATAAATACATTTAGACATTGTCAAACTCTGTGGAAATTTTATGTAAACCAAGTTTAAAAATATTTAATCTACTATGATACTAAATACTGTAGTATGATGCTGATACGATTATAATTGATTGTATGAAGAGGTAATACTCACTATCTTATACGGTCTCTTCGCCTTACATTAGAACCTACTTCTAATTATATGTGTAGAATCTTACCAAGGAGGGTAGAAGCTGCATCAACGCCTCCATTGTATATTTTCCGGTTGTCGGTGGTAGGATAGACCTCTTTCCACAAAATCTGCACATAATACAACATCAAATAGTAGCCGGCAGAGTTAAAAATCCACCAAAGGGACCATAATCTCAGCTGGGGTTGACGTATTATTAATTTCAGTTCCAGCAACATGCGGATAAACACAGAGTTCTTCCATCTAGGGCACAGTCCGCCCCCTGCCTTTGGTTCAGGGTTCATCTTTTGCAGTTCATTCTGTTGTATAACCTTTTCTGAAAAATTCTTATTAAAAAAGAGGCTCCGTTTGGGGCGCCGAAGAAAAAAGGTAAGAACTAATCCAAACACCATAAAGCCCAAAGAGATATAATTTAGAGTCTGGAAAGGAACACCAGCCAGAGTCAAACAGAGTTGCCCAAGAACTGAACTTGTGAAAACCCCAAAAAGAACAGCAGAACGTGAGTAACCAGCCGCACGCTGATACTTGGATGGGGTCACTAGCGAAAATATATATGAGGAGTAGGCCACACGAGCCGCCATAGTAATTCCATAAAAGAACTCCATAAATTGCATGGCAATTACATCTAAGCCAAATATAAGCAGTAACCATACTGAGATGTGACTTAAACTTTGTAATACCAAAACGGGGGTATAACGCAGGTAGTCTGTAAGAAGGAAGACTGGCACCAATACTGCCATGTACGAATAACTTAGAACAGGAATGATCTCATTGGTTACCTGGAAAGAGCAAAAAAAGAAAAGGTCAGACACAAGGATGGACAGGTATAGTTTACAGTGATATGGATGTAGGTTTAAGTCCCTTCATGATTGCCAAAATCCAGTGATGAAATCAGTGTGATTTTCAAATAAATATTATTTTATAGTAAAGAACTACATGACTGCTTGTATAGTAAAGACACTGAAGGGTTTTGTACATTTTTGCAAATAATTTATATGGGGAACAGACAATATATTTTGTAATAAATATTAACAGGTACATTATATATATATATAATATTATTATTATTGGTTATTTGTAGAGCGCCAACAGATTCTGCAGCGCTATTAACAAAGGCGGAGTACAAAAAAAAAACAGTTACAGGGATCAAATGGGTAGAGGGCCCTGCCAAGAGTTGCACTGTTGTAGTCAGCTCTTGAGAAGGTGATCAACAAAAACAGCTGGACTCTTAAGCTTACATGCTAAGGGGGTTCATATATATATATATATATATATATATATATATATATATATATAT